>NC_062967.1:51883688-51935591 GCF_023119035.1 Salvia hispanica
AGAATGGGGAAATAGGGGTGTGATTTGAAGCTGATTTTGTGGTTGAGTGAGAGTGGCAAAAGAGAATTCAGAGGCATTTCCATCAGCCATTTTTAGGGAAAGAGACAAGTGGCAGGAGTTTCTGATAATGTTGCCCCTTGTTTCTGAACCCTAAATAATGTTGCCGGCGAGACCACTGTAAACGCTGAACCGGGAGTTAAAGAGCTGGCAGCCTATGCGGCAGGCTCAGGAGAGGCAGAGAGTTTGAAATTGATCCGAGGTACCATAAACAAGATCTCGCCCTCCTTAAATTCGATATCTTGACAAAGGACCGGCTGTTCCTCGACGAACAAGACATCATGCCGGTGACCCAAGGTTAGGGAACATGCCTCTTGGGCAGATTCACGGGGGAAAGGAAACCATCTACGACCTCACAAGAAGATGGCCATGCAAATCTAGAGTCACCTTTCACCGGAGGGTTGGCTCTGCTTCCAATTTGGATGTGAAGAAGATCGGGAGATCGTACGACAAAGTGGACCTTTCGATATTTTTGGCATCCCACTTGTGCTCCAACCAATGCCCAAAAATTTCGACCCGAACATGGAGCCGGAGGTGAACATCCCACTATGGGTGAGGCTTGTTGATCTCCACATGAAACTCTGGAACTTTATGGCAGTCAGCAAGATAGCGTCGTGCATCGACACGCCTCTCTCCACAAACTTTGCCACCTTGAGAAGGGAGACCTTCGACGACCCGCGTGTAACATCTAAAAAATATGATCCTAGATGAAAATTGTTTTTTTTTAGAAAACCAAGGAATCAGGATTTCTTTTCAAATAATTCAATATGAAAATTATTCGACAAATAGACGGGAAATTTCACAATATGAAGGCCAAACGTATTTGTAATATCCCAGAGTTAAATTAGAAATAGAATTGGGAAATCTAAGATTTAGTATATGTTTTTCTTGTATGTATCTTTATGTGCATAAGAATGTCAACATGTGGAAAAGAAGAAAAGTAATAGTTAAGTATAGGAGAAACAAAATAAAGGAAGAATTGTAATATTCCTAAGTTAATTTATTTATTTATAGTTAGAATTTAATAAATAGTGGGTCTTTTATTAGTCATATGTTCGAATTAGGAAAATAGAAAATTAGAAAAGGAGATAAATATGAGAGAAAGAAAAAATGGGGAAAAATAAAAGAATGGAAAGTTGATGACTAAGTTGGAAAAAAAACGTATCACAGGGAAAATTTAGCAAGAAGAAAAAGGATAAAGAAAAGAGAAAAGGTTTAGAGGTGGATTTAAAAAAAAAAACCCATCCTTCTCCTCTATCTTTGGCTCTCTCTCTCACGCTAACTGCCTCCCTCTCTGTAAAAATTTGATAACTCCTCTACTCCCTTCGATCAGTTACCATGACAACTCCGGCCCCTCCACTATGATACGAGTAGCACACACCACCAATCGCAGCTCTCAATTTCCCCTAATTTCTCTTAATTTTGGAGCTTAGATTGCAAACCCACCTCCACTTAGCTTCCAAAATAGTTGAAATTAAAGGTTATATTCTTTCACACCTTGCTTAATCTTGTTTCTGAGCATAGTATTGATGATAGTTGGATTGAATTTAAAGCCCAAAGTTGAATATGAAGAAGCTTTAGTTTTTGCTTTTTGTTCTAGCTTGATTTTCGAATTTTGATAGAAAGTGTTGATGAAATATAGTTCTATTATTGATTCCTTGCATGTTTAGAATATGAAAACAGAACTTAATTAGCGTTTCTATAGGATGCAAAAATTAGGGTTCATAGAATTGGGGGTTTTGTATTTTTGATGATTTTGTGTAAATTGGTTATGAAAATATGCAATTAAGTTTATGCTTTGATAGAAAAGGCATGAAAAGGATGGAAAAATCTGATTTTGAGGATAGTATGTGACATTAAGCTCTTGATATTGAGTTTAAAGCTACCTTCTTGATGGTTTTGATATTGTATAATGTTGGGGCTGATTTGTTGTGAAGTTTGATGTTATTTGTTGATGCTTAAGCAAGCTGAAATGTCTTAATAAAGAGATGGTGAAAGGGGTTAAGTCGTTGGTGGACATCAAAAGATTTTAGTTATGAGTTTAGCTTCAATATGCCAAAATTTTGAGTTTTACTTTAAAATAAAGTGGTTGTCCCATATTTGAAAAATTAGATAGGTTTATTGTATGGAGAAAAATGGTATTGTGAAGTTTACAATTTTGGGACAGCCGAGTATAGCTCTCTTTTTCTAGATTTATTGAAGAGTATTATCGAAACTCTTTATTTCTTTATAGTCTAAAAGTAGTTAGATGCTTTAACATGTATATACGCTTTTAATGACTTGTTCTGCGATGAAGGGAATAGTATAAAAAGGGAAATATATAGATGTGATGATTTGATTTTTACTTGTGTTTTAAATGTTTATTTATAAATTGTATATGTGGTTACTTGAAAACATAGGAGAACCAGGTTCCAGTGCAAATAACAAAGGAGATGACAAGATCATGGAGTAAATGAATAAATACATGGAGTTTTATTGATCTGTACAGGTAGTGTATGTGTATTCATAATTTATTGACTTTAACTTGATATATATATTACCACGTGTGTTTAGGTGATCGGTGTTCTATTCTGTGCGCTTGAACTTAAGGAAGTATTTGAAATATATGAGACTTCTCTAAGTCTATGTGATATTGTGGAATAGTTGAATAGTGATCAAAGTTTTTGTGGACTGTATAATTTAATGTGGATATGACAGGAACATGAACGGTATATTGAAAGGTAAGATGGTGGAGATTGTTGGTTTCATAGATTGAAATTGTGAATATGCATATGATATGCAAAGCAGTTTAAATGCTTTTATACGTTGAGCGATGTGATAAAAGATGTGAATATATGCGTTATGCCCCATTGCTTCAGTGAGTCACAGGGTATAGTTGGCATGCCATAGGACAACAATACTGCACATATGTTTGATCATTCGTCTTCTGGATAACCGAAGCGATGATCCACAAGATATGTCGACAGATGATATGTTCCCTATACGGGTAATATGTGACAGATGCCTTATGATAGGCCATATGAGAGAGGTACAACATCTTATAGTACCTCATACAGATAGCATCTGGTAGTACCTAATACAGATGTACATGACAGATGCCCACATCGACATCGGGCTATCTATAGTGTCCGTGTACCTGTGTCCATCACTAAGCATAACTTGGGGCTAAAATGTGTTAACTATTTGAGAAATGATAGTTGTGCTTTCACATTTATTAGATGATTATGATTGTTTCAAAGTATGTATATTGCCTTGACTGCTGAAAGAAAGTGACAGGGACAGGATTATGTGTTATATCGTGCTATATGTGCTAAAGAAATTATCAATATGTTATGAATGACTCAGGTTATATTCTCTATTAATTAATGAGAGAAAGTGATAAAGTGACAAGAGGATGATATGTTATATGATGATGAATCTGCCAGGTAACATGTTGTTGTCGAGAGTATAGTTTGATTGTTAAGATTATTGTGGTTGACAAGTATCATATTATTATTTCAAAGTGCAACCTATTTGTTTATACAATTATACTTGTTCTACCACTTCTATGATCCGACAGATTTATTTGGTGGAAAATATGATTTGGTTAACAGGTTGCTAGTATACTAACGTTGAAAGTACAGTTTTTTTTTTAGGATTATGTTTGATATATGATTTGATAGAATTAATAGTATATGAAATGATATTTTTGATTGATATCAGATTGGGAGATTGAGATTTAATATAAATAGATGTTGAACGACTTTTCAGGTAACAAAGCTATTAATTTGTGATAGTGTTGTCGATGGAAATCTTAGGGAATATATTTGGGAATGCGGTTTCACTACGAGCTTAAGCTCACCTCCATTTCTCTTCCCTTTTGCAGAGTATAGTGGCGAGAGATCTCGCTAGATGGGCAGTTGTGCGTGTCAAGTCATTGTCTTATTTGTCGAGGAAGTTAAAGTGGTTTGGACGTGGCATGTTCAAGTTGAGGATATGTAGATATATTAATTGCTAGTTTTCTTTGTTGTAGCAGGTTGCAATTAATGTAAGTGTCCTTAGAAAAAAAAAACACACAGTAGGAAAGACTTATTCATAATAAGAGGTGAACATATAAAAAATGTGACACTAATTATTCATTTTCATAAAACGAGTAAGGGGTGTTGCACTGCGAGTACAGATCATTGTGAACACAACTCGGCTGCTGAAAACCAAAATTGATATTCAGATGCCATCTGGGCTTATTGAACAAAAGATTGAATATGAGTTCTTCCCCAAATACTGTAATGGTTGCAAGATGTACGAGTATTTCGTGGATGATTGCCGTGAGCGGCACAAGGAGTATATCTAGAATGGTTTTAACCATGCCAAAATTAGGGAATGGAGAAGAAGTAAGTCGCGACCCCGTCTTCAACATAGTGCTGGGCCCTAGCTCAAGGAAGAGGGAAAGATGGGCCGCAACCGAAAGCTTTTGCTCGCAATGGGGACCAGGCTGGCCGCCCTGGCCAATACGAAAGGGCTAGGTCCCGCTCAAGGCCAAGACAAAAGCAACAGTGGAAACCTACCCTACCAGTGCCCTTTATCCTGTCCTGGTCCTCATCACAAGCACGAATGAAAAGAATGTTGGCGACCCTCCAAGGCCTGATTCAAATACTAAGGGATCCGATGAGATTCCTAAGTCTCCAAGGCGAGAAGAAGTTCAGCACAATGCCGGGGAAAATGAAGAGGACATCCCCAAGATACCTAGATCACCTAACAGGTTCGAGATGCTAGCTGAGGATGGGACGGAGCCGAAAGGGAATACTGATGGCGCTCTTGAGGCGCACATGGAGTTAGTTAAAAACATTATTGATGCGATCCCACCTATCCTTGGCGGCCAACAAGGTAGCGATCCTTCTCAGGATCCGACACCGTTTGTGAACTCCGACAGACGCCTCCGTAACAGGAGTCGCGATCCTAGGAAACAACGGGGTGGAGAAAAGAGTGATGTGACTACGGTCGTGACAACAACTGTAGATCCCTTGGTAGAGGAAGTTGATAACATGGCTGATGATGCCGTGGTAACAGTTGACAAGAGGGTTGGCTCCCCGCCAGGCACGGGGGGTAATAAGAAGCACGTGAAGCACACGGCGGGAGGTCCCCATAAGGCTGGGAACTATGGACCTGTTGTGACAACAAATAGTGATGTTGTTGTCATGAGACAGACACGGCTAGTGATCAACGGCCTGACGAACAGGATGCTGAAGCAGTTGGGCGCTTGAGTCGGGCTGAAAGGGGAGGAGACTCTATCAAACGAAAGAAATCGAAATCAAGATATAAATCCAAGGGCAAGAAAAATGGGGACGATAAAGATATCCCCTCCAATTAGGAGGATGGTGTAGAAGATGACCCTGGAGCTTTCCAATGATCGTTGCAACATGGAATATTCGGGGATTGCAGCAACTTCCCACTCAAGCTGCAGTCGTTGATTTTGTGAAACAACATAAAATCGACATCTTGGGACTTTTGGAGACGAAGTTGACAAGTGACAACTACAAATTCTTTCTTCAAAACAACTTCAAAGATTAGGAAGTGGTGGATAAAGTGGAGCTGAAACCGACCCTCGTGGAGGAGCAGAGCGGGGCAAGAAGTTTAAGGCCCACCTCAAGTTTAATTTCAAGGAGTACAGTGAGCTCTTAAAAAGAGCCAAGAAGGCAGCAGAAGACCTTGCCTTGATGCAAAAATTGGCAGATGTCGACACGACAAATGTTGCTTTGAGGAACCAAATCAACAAACAGAAAAAAACGGCCTACCTACTGAATTCGGAGAGGGAGTATTACATTCAAAAGGCTAAGTTCAAACACTCAATTTTGAGTGATCGGTGTACTTCTTTTTTCAATTCCCTTGTTAATAGAAACAACTCACGGAACTACATTGCCTTTTTGCATAGGAGTGATGGCTCTATTACATGGGATCAGGAGGTGATAATCAAGGACTTCGTGGATTACTATTCAGCTCTCCTTGGCACTAAAAAACAAGCGGCCCCATTGATCTCGGCATACTTCGTAGGGGCGCCCTCGTGAACAATGAGGACTGCAGCCACTTAGTATGGCCCATCATGAGGTAGAGATCAAGGTTGTTATCCTCGATATCGGAAATGACAAGGCGCCTGGCCCCGACGGCTACTCATCGGCGTTCTGCAAGAAGCAGTGGGACAGGGTGGGCACCAATGTGATTAGAGCGGTCAAGTAATTCTTTGATACAAGCCAGCTGTTGAAGAGCCTAAACACGACGGTGGTGTCATTGATCCCAAAGACGGCCATTAACCCCAGAGTGGGCGACTTCCGACCTATATCATGCTGCAACATTGTGTACAAGATCATCACGAAGATCCTGTCTATAAGAATGTCTCCGTTACTTGGCAAACTTGTTGATCTTTCACAATCGGCGTTTATTCCTGTAACAGCCCAGGTCGCCGCCTACGTGATATTGTCCGCTTTGGACCATGCCGAATGCATGCCATCCTCGCGGTTTTAAAGCGCGTCACACAAGGGAAAGGTATCCCAGCCCATTTATATAGTTATTCGTTCTCCTCTTCGTCCGATGTGGGATTTGCCTAAGGTAAGTGTATGTCGTGTGCATGACAACTCCAGGAAGGAGCATCATGGACAATATTCACCTTGCCCAGGAGCTGATGCGCGGCTATGAGAATAAGAAGAATGCCCCAAAGTGTGCTGTGAAGATCGACCTCCGCAAGGCATATGACACAGTGGATTGGGACTTCCTTAGGTCCATTCTACATGGACTTAATTTCACACGAAGTTTGTCTTTTGGGTAATGCAATGTGTCACGACCCTGCAGTTCTCGATTGCTATCAATGGGAGTCCCCACGGTTTCTTCCCGGGCAAGAGGGGTCTTAGACAGGGAGACCCCATGTCCCCCACTCTCTTCATTTTTTGCATAGAATATTTATCTCGCTTGTTGGCTGCCCGTACAACGGGCTCTAACTTTAATTATCATGCGAAATGTGAGAGGCAAAAGATAACGCACCTTGCCTTTGTTGATGATCTTATGCTTTTTGGGGGTGATTACATGTCTATGGAGATTTTAGCAAATACTATGGAAGAATTTTCGAGGTGCTCGGGATTGGAGATCAATAAAGATAAATTTAACCTTTTTACAAGGAAAAATTACCTTCTCGAGACTTGGAAGAAATCAAGACCATATTTGGATTCCCATTGGGGACCCTACCAGTTAGATACTTAGGAGTGCCATTGGAGTCAAAGAAGCTGAACATTGTGCACTACTCCCCGTTGATTGAGAGGATTACTTCTCTCACGAAGAAGTGGACAAGTAAAAACCTTTCTTATGCCGGGAAATCTGAACTTGTGCGATCTGTATTGCAGGTGTCGAGTTTTACTGGCTCCAAGTTTTCCCACTACCGGCAAACGTGCATGACCATGTTATCTCTATCTGTCGGGAGTTCCTATGGGGCACGAAATATGGCCCTATCGGATGGAGTGAACTTTGCCTACCAAAAGACGAAGGAGGACTTGGTTTCCGAGACCTAGGGGCATGGAACAAAGCCCTCTTGACGCGCTACCTCTGGAACATCCATGTGAAGAAGGACTCCCTATGGATTAAATGGATCCATCGTGAATTTCTCATCAACAGGACAATTTGGGATTGAAGGCCAAGCCGTGGGAATCTCCATTTTTCAAGAGGCTACTGGAGATTAGAGACACAATGCTTGCCGACCTTCATAGAAGGAAGGTAATTAAATTGTGGGAGAAATGGTATGCAACGGAGGGAGTTGTGGAAGCCTACGACTGGTTTAGGCCCAAGGGAGAAAGAAGATTATGGCACAGATTCGTGTAGAAGGACTTTGTCCCTCCAAAATACTCCTTCACGACGTGGCAGGTTACCGACGAGGGACAGATTTGGGTTTAAGAACATTGACCAGCGGTGTCCCCTCTGCTTGTCGAGTACTGAGTCCGTTGACCACCTATTCTTCAAGTGCGACAAAACGAGGGAGGTTTGGAGAGTTATCAAGACGTGGTTGAGATTGAGAAGAATTATCACTACCATACCGAGCGCAATCAAGTGGATCATCAAAGAGAGAAGTGGCGTGGCCGTTATTCGTAAAGCAAGGAGTTTTGCACTCATCACTATGGTCAGCCTTATGTGGAGAGCCCGGAATGCAGTCATCTTCGACCTGGCTGTCTTCGAGCCAAAGCATATTATTTTTGAGGTGAAGAGGATTACGTACTCAACGTTGTATTCTGTGTACTCGCACGAGTTTGTGCAGGAGCACCTTGGAGTGTGAGCTTGTTGTGCCTCGCATGTATACTCTTTTTCCTCTTAGGGATTTTTTCCCATTGGATTTTATCCCTAAGAGGTTTTAACGAGGCCCGACCTCTAATCAATTGGAGGTAAGTGTGAGGACAACGAGCATGGAACAAGGCATCATCAATGGGAAATCGAGATAAGAAATGAATCGAGAGGATGATATTCGATGTGGACCTACTACGAATGGCCTTAGATGTGGCATTCTTTACTGTTATTGTCTTACATAGGTATTCTTTGTTCGAGTTTTGTTGTACGTTGTTTTTTCCATCATGGGGTTTGCCCCCAAGGTCAACCCCCCCCCCCCCCCAATCGGCCCACTAGCTTCGGCTAGTCGGCATATTTCCCTGCGGTATGCCTGAATATGCTTGTTTTTATTTAAGTTCTTTTAATTCCATTTATGATTCATCAAAAATAAAATAATAATAATAATAATAATAAATAAATAATAATAATAATAATAATAATAATAATAATAATAATAATAATAATAATAATCTATACAATATATAAAAGGAGAGTTTTGGGGGTATTTAGGGAAATAAGAGGAATTTTAGGGATATTTAGGGAAATGGCCATTTAAAATAGATATTAAATAAATTAAAAATATATATTTTGCAAATTATAGGAATAGACGTATAGATATGAAAAACCAATATATGGATTAGTTTGTTATGCCTTCAATAAAATGAAAACTGTCGTGATTTAATTTGTTATCAATTCGAAATATTTAATATTCCTAATTATAATATTTGTAACTGTCATCTTATTAAGAAATTGCATTACTAATGCTTACCCCACAAACTTAAGCCGCCTCTCCAAAATATGGCTTTTAGGCCTGTCAAATCGGGTATCCGCGGATACCCGATCCGAAAATTTCGGGTATCTGATCCCGAATTTCCCAAAATCTAATATTCGATACCCGATCCGAAAATAATTTCGGTTACCCAAATACCCGACTCGGGTATCCAGTCCCGATAAATCGGGTATCCAATCCCGATTTTATATTTTATTTTTATTATTTTTTAAGAAAATTAAAAATTCATAAGTTATAACATCCATTATTCATCCATAATAAACATCACAATTCAAATATTAATCCTAAATTTGACTTAAAAGTGAAGGATTTTGAGAGTATATTTAATTATTTAATTTTTTAAAATAAAAGAATGAATATTTAATTTATTAAATTAATTAAAAATTAAAAAAATCGGGTAATTCGGGTAATTTGGGTATACCCGATCAGATATCGGGTAACCCGATATCCGATAATCCAAAAATCTTATACCCGAACCCGATCGCGAAACCCGAAAAATCGGATATCGGATATCCAATTACCCGATATTTTGGGTTTGGATATCGGGTATCCAATATCCGATATCCATTTTGACACCCCTAATGGCTTTTGTTAGTTGGTTATTTAATTTCCATAGTTAGTGGATTAGTGGTATAGTTAGTGATAACACAATAACATATAGCCAAATAAAAACAAGACTTGAAAATAAAATTTAATTGGTTTCTAACTCTTAAATATGTTTCCCAAATATAGTTTTGAGTATTAGAGATGCTAGAGAAAGAACAAATAATTCCGTACTTTGTACGGGGTGGCCCTCTTTGTTGCGGCCGTGCATGAACACGACCTTTCAAATTCTTCTTCGTGTTGTTTATGTTGTTCTCTTTGCATGTCTTTATGGTGGAAGTGATTTATGTTTTGAAGTGTCGAGCTTAATTATGTGATCTTTTTTCCTTTTCTTCGTTATGTTTTGAAGTGTCGAGCTTAATTATGTGATCTTTTTTCCTTTTCTTCCTGTACTATTGTGAAGTGTTGAATGTATAATTTTTTCATGTAGTGCTCTATATGAATATTAGGTTGGTGACAACTCTTATTCATTTGTCTTTCATGGACGTGGTATGGGCGGTAGCAGCTACACGGGAAGTAGGCGATGCGGGAATACTATTAGGGTATGCAACCAGTTTTTTTTTTCCGGCTAAATGCATGCATATCGGTTGTATATTCCATGCTATTTTGCTGTATTTTTGTTGATGATTTTGATCGATTTGACTATCTTCTAATATATTTATACATTATTTTTAGACATGTGTTCGTAATTGATCTTTTGTAGTATAGATCTAAAAGTGATTTAAATGATACGTGATTTGTGTGGAATTTTTAGTTTATACACTTTTTGGTTATATGAGTTTAGAACTTGAAATAATAATATTGTTTCTCATTTGATATATGTGTTATTTTTTTTTCTTTGTTTAATTTTATATTTTTTAACAATTATTTTTTATTTTATATACTATTTATGATTTCAGATTTCATACAATGATATTTTTATGAATTTATAAAATCATTTTACAGTATAAAATAAGTATAAATAAAAGAGAATGGGTCGTGCATCGCATGTGGGTCATACTTAGTACTCCCTCCGTCCCGCTTAAGATGACATGTTTTCCTTTTTAGTTTGTTCAGATGACACATTTCCTTTTTTGATAACTTTCTCTCTCCAATTAATACACTCAACCACTTTTTCTCACTCTTATTAAAATATCCATCTTTCTTTATCTTTCTACTTTAATACTTACATCCACCTTCTCTATCTCCAATTAAACACTTTAACTAATAACTTCTAAAATCTCGTGTCGGCTAAACAATGTGTCATCTTAGTCGGGACGGAAGGAGTAATAATAACTTCGAAGTTCTGACGGATAATTTTTGGAAGCAGTTCAATATCAATTTATCTAATCGGGTTAAAGTATGAACCACCGGAACCGGGTACGAATCGAATTCGACTCTCGAATATTGAAGCGTGACCCGTTTCCTTCTCTCTCTCTCTAGACTGAAGCACATAGATGCCGACAAAGACGATGGAAATCTTCCTGCTTAGCAATTGATCAGTTAAATATTCATACTTAGCAGAGATTATTCACCGATAGGCAGGATAGCTGGAACAATTTCTGAAACAAGAGGAAATTGAATTGAAAATATGAGGAAGCGAGATTTAGCAATTCTGATGCTCTCAGCTTTCGCGATTTTCTTCTCTCTCCAGGTATGCTTACAGTTAAATTGTGCAAATCGTTAGTTAAACCCTAGCAGCATGCTTGTTGTACTCAAATTCCAAGGCCAATTCAGTTTTGATTGATGAATGTAGCACGAGGGTGATTTCTCGTTTAAAGAGGCGTGGTTCCATCTTTCCGATGAGTATCCGATAAAGTACGAGGGAGACCGCCTCCCGCCGCCGATTGTCGCCGATCTGAACGGCGACGGGAAGAAGGAGGTTCTCATAGCCACGCACGATGCAAAAATTCAGGTATATTAGTACTATTGATTTTCGTATACGATCAGAATATCAGATCGTTTCTTATTAAAAAGAAGGAACAGCTGCTAGACTTAAATGTGTTGTGAAATTTGCTAGAAACAGCTATCTACCATGATGCATTGCTAAACAAACCAGCTTTAGTTAACATCAAAAGAGAATTGTAAAAGTCATAAGAATGCAACCCTTAATTTTTGCTCCTAAGAAGCTAATTGACGTGTCCTTTGTGAATTAACTCTAAATCGAATATGCATTTAGGTTTTGGAACCTCATTCAAGACGTGTGGACGAAGGGTTTAGTGAAGCACGAGTGCTGGCAGAGGTCTCTCTTTTGCCTGACAAAACCCGCATAGCTACTGGTAGGCGTGCTGTGGCTATGGCTACTGGAGTTATTGAAAAGACTTACAATAAAAGAGAAGCACGAAAGCAGGTCTTAGTCGTTGTGACATCAGGGTGGTCCGTCATGTGCTTCGACCACAACCTCAAGAAGTTATGGGAAGAAAATTTGCAGGTGCGTTAGAAGATTCATATTGCTCTTATGAAGTTCTGCTTCCTTATGTGCTGATTCCTATTTTTTTCCTTTGACAGAAGGATTTTCCGCATAATGCTCATCACAGGGAGATTGCTATCTCGGTTAGTAATTATACATTGAGGCATGGAGATGCTGGCTTGGTAATTGTTGGTGGCAGAATGGAGATGCAGCCTCATGTATGATGCTTATCCTTAGAGTATATTTAAATAGTTTATGCATAGAGTTCTATTGAAACTCTTTTTGCCCTACCAGAATTTGGAAGGAAGTCTTCAGAATATTTTTCAGCATATGTAGTTTCCTTACCATTGCGCCTAATTTGTAGCATACAGCTGTGGAAGTTACATATATAGTCCTGGAATTTTTGAAGTTATGTGTGAGGATGTTCAGACTTCAGCCTTCTTATTTTTTGAAAGGTTTTCTGGTCTTGGATTCTTAATAATAGTTATCATTTGTAATTATTCCAATTGGTGAAGTGATTTTAATAGTATGACGTAGTTGGTCTTCTAATCAGTCTTGGAAAATTATGCTATTCCTCTTTAAATGGACTTCTGACTTTACTAAACATGCAATTTCCTTTAGAATGTTTGGTTTTAGGACACTGCCATCTCTTTGTATAATGCTTTACTCTAAATTTCTAGTTGCTTTTATCTCTATTTGATTATTTTTAAATCCAGGTGCATATTGATCCTTTTGAGGAGATTGAGATGGCTGAGAAAAAAGCCGAGGATCACAGAAGAAGTGCCGCTGAAAAGGATGTAAGAACTTCCATGATAATTGATACTGATAAATTTGTGATTTTTATTTTGTTGAATACTTGAATGGATGAAAATTCCAAAAAAAATGATTTAAGCAGGATATAAAATTATTTTATATGTTCACTCTAGGTACCCAAAATTAGTTGGCTGTCAATGACTCAATATGCATATTTTATTGCTAATTATTTTATATATTTCATTGTGTTTTCAGGAGTCTGAAAATGCAGGAACAGTAGATTTACGACACTTTGCGGTTTATGCTTTTTCTGGCCGGAGTGGTGAACTGCGGTGGACCAGGAAAAAAGAGGCAATCATTTATTTTCACCAATTTCCATTCTTTTCATGGATCAATTCCAATTCCAAATACTTTTTTTTGTGATTCGTTTAGACTAACACTTACTAGATCATATTATTTCCGCACATGTGTAACAAAATCAACTACTAAAATGTGTAATCTTTTTTCCCCTCCTTCGAACTATTTGTAATGTGCCCTCAAGCTGATTCCAAATTTCCTATCTAGCAGAACATTGAGGCTCAAACATCTGATGCAGCACAATTGATTCCACAGCACAACTACAAGCTCGACGTCCATGCATTAAATACCCGTCATCCGGGAGAGGTAATCTACTAAGTAAAATTTGGCTAAGAGGCTGATGATTGATATTGTTTTTGGTGAACTCATTAGTTGCTGCGCTGACTTCAAAAACAGTTGTCGGGTGTATTTTGGAGAATATATGGAAGTCGATTTTTTGGGGAGATGGGGGGAAGCAGATAAAAATGTCTGTTGATAAGTTGCTATGGAATAATAATGCACTCTTGACTCTCGACAAACCATTTCTTGAAAAATATACTCTAGTACATGTTTGTCTCTATAGTAGAGGACGGCACCAACCTTATATACTCTTTCATGTATGTGTTGTACGAAGTTATGGTTTGAAATTGAATTGTTAGGACTTAGGAGATATAGAAAGATGAGAAAGGGCTAGCTCTAGTGAATCAGCTTTTGGTGCTCTTTTAGTAAAATAGACATTATTTTCAAATAGCACATATCATGTGCATTTGTAATCATAGGAGATGAAATGCATTCATCAAGTTTCGGTAATTTTATGACTGAATGCGGGATCTACATTTGAACTTGAAATGATAAGCAATTTCAAATGTTTGTTGGATATTATTAATACTCCCTCCATCCCATATATTTTGACACACTTTGACTGGGCACAGGTTTTAAGAAATGTAATGGAAAGTGAGTTGAAAAGTTAGTTGGAATGTGGATCCTACTTTTATATATTAGTTTTATAATAAAATGTGTGTGGGGATGAGATAGTGGAATATGAGGTCCACTACCATAATTGGTAAAAAGTGAAATGTGACAAATATTGTGGGACAAACGGAAATGGAAAATTGTGACAAACTTTCTGGGATGGAGGGAGTAATTACCAACATGGAAGGCATTAAAGTTTGGGCCAAGTTTCTCTACTTATACAATTCTAGTTACTAGGTGTTACTGGTTGTAATCGTGACGTATGAGAAATGCAGGCAAAGTCTCACTTCACATTCACATTCACATTCCTGTAATGCTCATTTCAAGTGTTTGGTTCAATTATCCTACCTTATATAATGTATGGCTTGTATAATAGAAATGTGTTATTGTCTGTTCGATATTTTTTCAACTCTATTGGCATAATGATGAAGAAGTTACATAGTTGTTCTCTGCTGTAGTTTGAATGCAGGGAGTTTAGAGAATCCATTCTAGGGGTCATGCCACATCACTGGGTAAGTTGTGATTTTTTTTCGCTCTCATCCCCAATACAGCATCTTTGATTTGATATAAAGTTGATTCATAATTTTGACAATTGTGAGTTGCATGTTATCAGGAACGCCGGGAAGACACTGTACTAAAGTTGGCACATTTCAGGCGTCACAAGAGGAAAACACTGAAGAAATTACCTGGCAAGTCAACTAACTACCCTTTGCACAAGCCTGAAGAAAAGCAATCTCCTGGAAAGGATGTGACGAAAAAGATCTCCAATGCCATTGAAAAGACAGTTAACATGGCTAAATCAGCAAAAACAAAGAAAGTGAGTTTTCAATAGTTCTTTCAGTATATAATTTCCTTTTTCTTCTCATATACTCACTGATAACAGTTAGAGGCTTGGAGGATGTACTGTACGTTTTTGAGACGCTTTTACCTGTAATGCATCTTAACACATGACACTTAGTTCTATATCCATTGTAAACATTTCAGATTCCAAATTATATTAGATTTTAAGGAAGATATTTCAAAATTATTTAGTAGCTAGCAAAGAGTTTGTAGGTTTTAATGGGTTCAACATGGAATACTATGCAATCCCATGAATGTGCAGTGCACCTGCTGATAATCATATTCATGTTATCTTGGCCTTTTGGCAGTACTCATTTTGGTATTTTCTGATCACTTCCTTGATTTGACTCTGCAGAATATGCCTTATGTACCTACTATAACAAATTACACTCAGTTGTGGTGGGTACCTAATGTTGTTGTTGCTCATGAGAAGGAAGGGATTGAAGCTGTTCATCTGGCATCCGGACGCACACTATGTAAGGTGAAAATCAGATATAGAAAAAGATTTATTCTCGGGTTTCTATAACACCTCATAATTGACACACGTACAAGAAGAGTACAGAATTATGGAAATTTGGCTATTGTGGCTATTCTATTGAAAGCTTTTTACCTATGGTTGGGTATCATCATTATTTGGGTTATATGTTGATGTTTAACATCTATAATAGAAACAATATCATTGGCCAATTAGCGAGTGATTTTGCTGTGAGCCTGTGATTCGATTGTAGCATCACAGCTATATTTTTATTCATTTCCTGGATAGACGTGATTTAGCTCGAGTTTGTTTTGTGTGCCTTTACTTTCTTTGTACCTTATGACTTCATGTATTGAATTGATTTTGAAACCAGCTGCATCTTCAAGAAGGTGGACTTCATGCTGATATTAATGGAGACGGTGTCCTAGATCATGTTCAGGTGATCTTTTGCTCCAAACTAACAGGGATTTTGTGATTACTAGTACATTTGGACTAGTTGAGGTGATTCATCATGTTATTTAAGACACTTTCTGTGCTTTGTCTCATCCATAGGTGGTTGGAGCGAATGGTGCTGAGCAGACTGTTGTGAGTGGATCTATTGAAGTGCTGCGCCCCTGTTGGGCTGTTGCTACATCAGGCGTTCCAGTTCGGGAACAACTTTTCAATGCCTCGATATGTCATCACGCTCCTTTTAATCTATTCCAACATGGGGAGTTCTCCAGAGGTTTTGGTCGACATGCAGATTTGAGTTCTTTGGAGGTCGCAGCACCCATTCTGATCCCAACAAATGATGGCCACAAGCATCGTAAGGGAAGCCATGGTGATGTCATCTTCCTAACAAATCGAGGGGAGGTATGCTGTGCTGTCCCTATGTACTTAATTTCTCCTTTTGACTTATTGTTCATCTCCTCAACTATTCTATGGTCGTTGAAGGTTGAAATCTAAAATTCACATGTTCTCTTTCTACCGAATACGTAAGAAACTTTCTACGTATACTCTGGATTAAAGATGTATTATTACATATGTTTCAGGTTACATCATACTCTCCAGGCTTGCATGGACATGATGCCATCTGGAATTGGCAACTCCTGACAGGCGCTACATGGTCGAACCTTCCATCTCCATCTGGGATGAGTGAATCTACTGTCATCCCCACACTAAAGCCATTTCCACTGCGCCAACACGACAGCCAGGATTTGATTCTTGCAGCAGGGGATCAAGAAGCCGTCGTGCTATCTCCTGGAGGAGCATTGGTGACGAGTGTGAATCTCCCTGCACCTCCGACACACTCTTTGGTTTGCGATGATTTCTCAAATGATGGGCTGACAGATCTCATTCTCGTGACCTCTAGTGGGGTGTATGGTTTCGTCCAGACGAGGCAGCCAGGCGCTTTATTCTTCAGCACGCTCGTGGGCTGCCTCATCATCGTGATGGGGGTACTCTTCGTCTCCCAATACCTAAATTCCGGCAAGGGAAAGCCTCGTCTGTCGTCACAGCAAATCTAGCAAACCTCACTAACAAGACAAAAGATGTATTTCTATAGGGAAGGAACGAGATGCCGGGAGTTCAGATACATCATCCATCCGTTGCCTGGTGAGCTTTTACAAAGCTAGCCATGAACGGTAGAAAGGATCAATATCTATGTATAAATCTGTTTTGTGAGTATAGATGCGTCTGCAACAGTGAGAATCACATTTTGAGGCGATTACTGACTAATTAATGATACTACTTTAATCTTCAATCTACATTGTTATGCTCTTGCATTTAGTTTATAATTTCGTCGTCTAATATAAAGCCTTGTTTAATTTTGATTGTAATGATTAGAGATTGAGTTTTTGAGTTGTGATAATGGACCAGTCACTCTGCTGTGTCTCTAGCTCTTTGGGTCTCACATGCAATCAATGTTATCTGGCCTGATGCATTTGTTGTGTGGGGAAAATACATTTGTAGTTAATGAAATTGATCTTTCAATATGGGATCATTGGGGTGGCCTGGCCACTTTGATTGGTAGGGCATTTCATCATCACTCTGATAAAACTCCAACATCTCTAACACATTCTCATCATGCATTAACACTGCCACATACACTACACACAAAAACACACACATATATATATATATATATATATGTGTGTGTGTGTGAGAGAGAGAGAGAGTTATTTATCTAAACTTGAAATGTATCATTTTCCGGATAAAAACATTACTCCACGTTTCTATCAGTACACTAACAGCAAATAGCAATAGCGTCCAGTGAACTAGACAACATTATTACTGTTTTATTGGCTTTGATAATTGTTTTGTGTACTAAATATTTGTTGGGCACAATAATCAAGCTATATATAGCCTAGCTCAAAATCATTAAATTATTTAGTAACCAAATAATTAACCCTCCTCCTAGGTTCTTTACTGCAAAATGGTATTCTAAATGACTGTATTTCATAATCTGCTGTTTTAGTTTACATCTAATTAAATGGTAGTGATATAATACTCGTACAACCAAATGAAACATTTTACTCCCTCCGTCCATGATTATGTATCATAAGTTGACTTTGACATGGACTTTTAGAAATATAATGGAAAATGTGTAAAAGAAATTGTTGGAGTATAAACCTTACTTTATAAAATATGAGCAGAATGGGTTAGTGGGATGTGAGGTTTATTACCAAAAGTAGTAGGAGTACAAAGTAAATGAAACACTTAATCAAACTAAGTACTCCTATTTTATAGAGAAACAAGTCACGCAGAAAACTAAAATATCAATAGTAGAGTAGTGATAAAATGTAAATTTGTACGGACTATGATGTCGGCGACTGTTGAAAATGTCAATAGATGACAAAATAATGTTGACATTTTTTGTTGCTGTTATTTTATCATCTGTTGATATTTTCTAACAGTCTAAATTATAATTTAGAGTTTGTATAATATTTTGAAGTTTTGCATTTGATTACATCCTATAGTATATGTTTACATAAATTATAAGTTAATAGTGAAACACTAAACTAGACAGAAAATTTAAACCAATATGCGATTAGTGCACCATAATCTACCACGAATTATTATGTTTGCCACGCAATCTTAGTTGATACCGACATGGTTTAAATGTCAGTTTCCAAATGTCTGCAATAACTACATTAATAAATACAAACTCTAATTGTACTTGGCTCTCTGGAACGGGAGAGTTGCACAAATTAATTATGAATGTATGATGCTACATTCATTATTAATAGCAGACAGATACATGGTCATCTATATAAGAATCAAAACTCTCAGTCTGGATAGTGTAGTTTGCCATGTTACTTATAGCTCCACTCACTACAAAATTAGCTAGAGCTAGCCTAGAGGAGATTGCATGTTGGGATCCAATCTTTATAAATAAGAATTAATTGTGGATAATAACACTAGTTACATATCTTTACAATGACTCAATGACCACTACATAATGACCCAAACTTTATAAATTTTACGATTTTGTGAGGACGTTTATGTTGGTGAAAGCAAATACGACTCACTAAATTACACTAATATTGTTTTGTGTGTGTGTGTGTGATAGATAGATAGAGAGAGAGAGAGATTTTTAATTAGGTTAAGTGCATATGAAAACATCCCTGTATACTCATTTCTTAATTTACAACTCGACATTTAGGTAGCTAGTAATAGTATTAATTATGATCGCTACAATTTGTGATTTCAATTTATATTGAAATAATGCAAAATTAAAGTTGGGACCGTGACTGCTTGAAAAGGTTTACATTGTGGGATTTATAGTACTCCTATTATTAAAATTTAGACAAACTTAACAGCGTTGTTAAAAATTTGTATAATCACACAATTAGTACATTTTCTAGCATCCAATTAAGTCCCCAATTTTAATTTTGAATATATGTTGCGACCACACAGATTGCAGAGATAATGTCTTCTTTTTGTGTCAGGACTAAAATGTCGTGTTGTAATAAATAGTATAATAAAACAGTAAACAATGGTGCAATTAACCTAATATAAAATGTACTATATCTCTCTCCACACTCAGCTCACATTGAATTTAATATGAATACTAAATCCTATCTTTGTGGAATTGATTAATAACTGGAATTTGCTTTTCACCAAAATAAAAGAGAATAGTTGAGAGAATCATAATTCCATTAAAAAAAATAGAAAGCAGAAGAATGGGAATAGATCCAATTAGGGCTGAGCAAAACTATGCCAAAGGGAAGCCTACAATCAATAAAATTCGAAACCACCAATCAAATGAGTGAGTGAAGAATCAACATAAGATTTAGGGTTGCTAATCAATGATTTTACTGTTTTAATATTGTAAAGCAATACTTAGCTTAATTAATTACCAATTAGAGTAATGTTGGACAAGTAGGACAAAAGCAAAAACACGCATATCATATGATACCCATTTTAACGACACACGGAATTCGGTATATTTTCTCATATTATTATAGAAATTTATTAATTAATTAATAAACGACAAGATATCTGTAGCCCTTATCAGCAATTAATTAATTGTGATTTTCAAGCAAACACAACTCTTGATGATGATTCATAAATCCATATTGTTATATCATTATTATTATTAGTAAATGAACAGTGATTTTGTAGCAAGAAAATAAACAATTTCATTCTTTTTTTTTTGCACCGAAGGTAATGATAAAAAAAAATAAAATACTACTACTCCTATATTACTATATAATATTAAAACCCCCCATTATTTTAAATTTACGAAGGAATAAAATAAGATTGAAGTGGATAAGAATTTACACACAAAAACATGTAATATTAATATAATAATATTATTTGTTGTATAGTAATATTGACCAGAGTGAATGTTTTGGATTTCAAGAACAAGAATACGAGGTGGCCTTTTTGGGTTTTGTTGCTCGAGGAAATGTTTGGGATACGAGAAAAGCTGAAAAACATTCATAGTCATGTTTTTTTCTTGCTACATAAAATTTTCATTAAATTTAGTATATTTAGAATTGATGGGAAAGTAGCTTTGTACGAAAGGCTTTTTCCTGTACATTGGGAAAGCCAATTTTATATTTTTTATTATATTATTTTTGGTTGACATGATATGTTTAATCTTCTTTCGGCTGCATGTTACCTCCATAGGGGGACTAACATTCATGCAATGTCTCCTTTTTATAAGCTTCACACAAAATCATTCAAATCTTCGTACATTCGAAAATATCGAATTCTATCTTTATTTGAAAATCTATTAAAATAAAATGAGAATTGATAAATTGGTAATATATCAGAATTGAAACTGGAGTAGAATTGGAATTTTATAGCATTAAATTGGAATGAATTCTATTCTAAATCCTTTGTTTGATAGAAACAATAATTGATGTGGAATTGAATTTAAAAAATTATGCTCACACCCAATACACGTAGGGGGTGTTCGGTTGGCAAGACTAAATCTCATGATTAAATATGTATCATGTTTGGTTAATAAGATTGACCATCTCAACTTAATCCTAGATGGATAGTCTCATGATAATTAGTCATAGCCTCCCTCCTCCAACTAAAACAATCCTCCATCTTAATCCTAGATGGATAGTCTCATGATAATTAGTCATGCCAATCGAACGCCACCATAATGCACATACTCACTAAATACACATATTACGGACACATACTCGCACACTACATACACACACGACCCACGCAAACAAACACATACAAAGTGCACACACATACATAACACACTATATACACACACTACATGCAATGTGTATGTGTGGGTGTGCACTACGTGCGCGCGCTGTGTGTGTGCTTGTTGTGTATGGTGGGTAGTGCATGTGTGTGTTTTGAATGTGTGCACACTATGTTAAGGTATCTAATTTTATAACTATTCAGAATTTCAATTATTAACTTTTAATATGAGATTCGAGTCGTGCAATTGTAATTCAATATCAAATCCATACATTTTTACAATAACCAACATTGAATTTGGAATTGAAAATTCTAATTTCAATTCTATATATATCCTAATTTCGGTGTACCAAGTGGAGTCTAAAATATATTGAATTTTTGGCTCTCAAGAAATTTGCACCAATATGATGTACTCCATCTTTTTGATTGATTTTGATTAAAACTTATCATTTGAACTCTTTTCAGTATTATGTACTTATGTTCTTGTCTGAGGAGTAGTACTACTTAAAATGATGCCAATAAAAGAAAGCTTGCCACTTGATTTAGTCAATATCCTCTATTATAGTTTTCGTGCCCTAATGCTAATTAACACAATTTATAGGTTATAATAGGCGATCTTTTGTATGGATTGCACATTATTTTTTAAAACCATGTTCCTATATAAAATTAAACCCTAGATATTAAATGAAATGGTGGGGGGGACAGACATGTATCAGTAGCATCCTCAGACCTGAAAACGTCCAAGTATTGTTTTGAATTAATATCTTTATTTTAAACAAGAAATTAATATCTTTATTTTTTTAATGTTTATTTATTTTTTGTTTTTCTAACTATATCCGGATTCGTCTTTTAACTTTTCTAGAAACCAATAATGCACTGAGTTCACTCACACACAAACAAGGAACAAAGATTAAAAAAATAGAGAAAGAGGTTCATCATGTTCAAGTCGTCATCAATGTCATATGCTAGCTAGTGACAACATATACATAAATTTACAGCATTAGAAACTAATTTATTTATTGATATAGGTTGTTAATGATCCATCTAATCACATTGTCATCCCTCAAATCAAGACAAATCATCTTGATTGAAAGGTCTGTTATATGTCAATGGCTTGATTTTTATTTATTTATTTTGAGTTTCTAACTTCAGTTCGTGCGCAGGATATTATGCTAATGCAATTATTAATATGTTAGTACAATTATAGTAGTAATTAATTGATTGTGCCATCAATAACAAAATCTATTTATAAGTAATTAATTAATACTACTATATAAAATGTTGTAGAAACTTAATTAGCAAGAAATGATCGATGAGTATTTATGGTTGGTGGAGTGACAAATCTCTCACTAATCTTATTAATTGAAGTACTTCAACTTGCTGTCACTCATATATAGGAGTATTTTAAATCAATCTCACCTATCTTCATTTTTTTTAAATTATGAACTCTAACTTCTCTTAGCATATGCTTTGAAATTATAAGTATTTTATACAGATGTGTATGCTCTTTAAAAATAAAAAATAAAAGTATGGAATTTTACTTTCATGAATGAAAATGTATATAGAATCAATTATAAAATTGACTTTCATGTTCAAAACCAAAAAAATTGTATCAAGAAAACTTAAGTAATCCAAAATGAAGAATGTTAGTAGTACTTTTTATTGTCTTTCCTCTATTCAATGAAATCTAACATATCAAAGGGAAATAAAACCTAGCTAGAAATTTATGGTTTGCCTGTAAAAAATCGTGTAAATTTGTATGCATTGTGAATTAATTATTGATACTACTATTTAAGTAATGCACGCGAACAAATAAATAATCTTATAAAATGGGTGTTTGTTAAATACTCCATATAATAAGTAAACTAGCCAACAATAAAAGAATAAGATCACAGTAGATCTGCTTCATTTTACCTAGCTGCAGAGAACAATTCTACATATATATCCCACGCGCAAAATAAAGAAAATGCTGAGTACTAAAAATGAACATTTTCAAGAAATATTCTTTCATATATAGGAAAGAAATAAATGTATAACCGTACCAATTAATTACTACTACTTCTTCATAATTGAAAACAATATATGCATTTCTGAATCAAGAAAAATGCCCAAATGCTTCTGTTTCACTAAGCTGCCATTTTTACATTAGTATCTCGATTTGTATTTTCCCTATTAGGCAAATTAATTAATTCCCATAAATTAAAAAATGCAACTGCAACTGCAACTGCAATTTCAATTGCAATGAAGCAGCTCCCTAAAAATGTGCATACTCATTAGAAACACTGTGGGTAATTGATGGAACACAATTGACATAAATAAATATAGAGAAAAAGATATTGGTGAATGTGTAGAAAATTAATCAAAAAACTAGAAATATTAACATTTTATTCAACCAAAGTAGATAGGAGTATTTCATTGAGACAAACAATTCAATCATCAAAGATTGGTATATAAATTAAAAAAAGAGAAGCATAGGAATTACAAACTAAAAAATCCAGACATAAATCCCCTGAATTTCCAATCCAATATTAATAATGGGATTTTTACAACAAAGAGTCAAAGACCACCACAAATAATCCTACTATGTTTTCTTACAAAAACCTCAAATTAAGCTCTAATTAATCTTGTGTGTTTCACCTTCTGGATAATATATGATTAAGTTTGAGTTAAGGGGAAAATGTGGAAATTATGAATTTGTAATTTTTTTTTATTTTTGATGTAAGTAATTGATCAAGATCTTGGTGGTGGGAAGAATTGCGTACCGGCCATGAAGCTATTAAGGGGGGCTGGGTATAAAGAGGGGTCCAAATAAGGGGAAGGCGACGCTGCTGCTGCGGCGGTGTCGGCGGTGGAGGCGATTAAATTGAGCTGCTGGACGCTTCCGCCGCCGGAGGAGGTCTCTCCGGCGGCCATGTACTGCGTTTCCGTGCCTTGATCGTAGAGGATTCCCTTGAAGACGTGGCCGGAGATGTTGACGGCGGTTTGGTACGCGTATTGATCCTCCGCGTCGTCGATTGCTGACACCCTCACGCACCGGAAGACGGCCTCCGCGCTCACTTCCGACGGAAAATTCCCCAACTCTAACCCTAATTAATCAATATGCAATATTAGGGAATATGACAAACACTGGCGAGAATACTCACAAACAGTGGTTTGTTGAAAAGAGAAAAGAGAAACAATCATAGTAAGTAAAGTAAAGTAACATTGTAGTTGGCTACTACATAACAGTTTCTGAAAAAAAAAAAAAAAAAAAAAAAAAAAAAAAAAAAAAAAAAAAAAGTTTTTTCTTTTTTCTATGTGTATATATTAGCAGCATTACCAGTAGCGGAAGTAGGTATTCTGGTGCAGACGAGGGAGTTGGAGCTGCTCGGATTATTATTATTGTTATTATTATTATTTTCCCTTTGTCTTTTTGAGGAGTGATCCCTCTCCTTCCCTTCCTCCTGGCGCTGCTGGAGCGCCGCGAGCTGCTGCTGCTTCTCGCGGCGCTTGGCAGCGGGGACCCACGTGCTCTTGACGTGGGTCTGGCACTGGAAGCCCCGGCTCTTGCAGCACGTTCTGCACCGCATATGCGAGCAGTCCTTCTTGGCCTGGTTGCCGCAGTCTTGGCAGCTGATGCCGCCGCCCGATCCTGCGCCTCCGCCCCCGCCGCTTCGCATCATGAGGAACCCGGGGCGGGCGGACTCCTCGGTGATGCTGAAGCCGCCGCGGCTGGGCCCGACGGCGAGCCCGCCCGCGGAGGCGTAGAGGTCCTGCAGCTGCGGCTGATGCTGCTGGTGCGGCTGCCAGAGCTCGAAGCCGCGGTAGGGCGGGATCTCGTCGTTGCGGTAGAGGAACCAGCTCTCCGGGTTGATGTCCGGGTTGTTGTTGGTGTGGCTGCTCTGGCCGTCTTGGTCTCGGCCGGCGGAGGAGGCGCCTCCGCCGCCGCCGCCGCCGCCTAGTGAGAAGAAGCCGGCCATGTTGTCATGGTGAAAATGACTGGTGGGAGCGGCCGTTTTTGGGATTCTTGGATTGTGGGTTTTGAGGGCAGACAATTTCTGAGGTGGGAAAGTTGTAATAACAAAGATAGCCCAAACAACGGGAATGAATTAGGGTGTGATTTGCTTTTTATTTTTGGAGAGAGAGAGAAAGAGTGGCAGCTTTATTTTGAGGTGAGGTGAGGTGAGGAGAGAGAGAGATTGAGTGGGTGGGGGCGATGACTTTTTTAAGAGAGAGAGAGAGAGAGAAAAGGAGGGGGGAATTGGCTGTCTTTCAAGGCTGAGGTTGTGTTGTTCGCATTAAAGACGCAGAATTACAGGTCTGCCACGCCGCCATGGCCTCTCCCTAAAAGCTGCTTAATTCTTCACTTTCTCTTTCCTCTTTCTCTCTCTAATCTAATCAAGATGATTCTGATTATTGCTTACTTATATGTGTAATTGAGTAGTAATTCTAATTCTACACACAACAACTTCCATCATCTTCTTCAAATTTTCTCCTTTTTTTGATCAAATATTTCACTCATCATGCTGATGATCAACCTAGAAAAAGGAAGTACGGAGAGTCATGATCTAAAGGTGGAAAGCCATTTGCATGAGGATCAAGCGGCTGCTATGCTGCCACGTGTGTGCCGGCCAACTTTTGCTCCTTTCCACCGGAAAATACGCTGCTTTATGTCTTATAATTCTCGACATTTTTAATAATAATTAAATAATGTGAATAAACCCTTAATATGTGTTGATTATAATTTAAAGAAAAGTGTCTAAAATATTCTTCTATTAGTATTGATGTGGAAAATTCTTTTTTTGCATTTTATAATTTCATATATATGTGTATGAACTTAAGTAAAACAGATGGGGGTTTTAGTTTCATCATCAGAATTTAAATTGTTTTACTTTACTTTTTACTTTTTCTTCAATGTCTGCAATAATAGTAGTACTAGTATAATTAGATAATCTACGATTCTACATGATTAAACGAAAGCTGTCTTTGTGTATATACACCTATACAAGAAATGAAAATCTAATCATATGGTGCTAATTGCTAAAACTATTTGTCTAAGTATAGTTTCTGTAAAAAGTAAAAATATTTAAGGTTAGACTATAGGTTTTCTGAATTGCCTTATATCTATACATAAATTTTATTAATGTACAGTACTTTGTTTTTCTTCATCTTGCTACAAACAACTCTATACAAACCTGTATAATTACAAAACCATAACTAGAATATCATATTATCTACTTACGTTTCAAACTAGTATAGTACAACTGTAACAATACCATAGTCTCTTGTGCCTTAACTCATTTTATATATTACATGCATTTTTTATAACATTTGTACACCACAAGAATTGCATCGATCGGACATTGTAAGATTTATCGACGGACACTATTCCACCAGTTATTACCGACGGAATCATCAACAAAATTATGCGGAATAATTGCGGCCCGCCTTATCGACGAGAACATTGTCATCGGAATTTTGTTAAAAATACATACCGGCGGACAACTTCGGTCGGCATCCAGGGGAATTATTGTATACATGCATGATCATGCATCATATAAATATCAATAGTCCAAATTAAGTTTTACTACACGCTATGGGATGAAATTTTGTAAATATAAAATGGCAACCTCATTTAGTGACCATAATTTGAAAATAAAATACAAATCAATTGTAATTAACACTATTATGCCGGGTCGAATCGGCTAGTCTATATTTTTTAGTATATCCCATTGCGTTCCACTATTGAATTTACCAAATAATAATATATAATTTAGAATTTTGTTACTATTATTAATGAACTTTGATTAGAATTTATTACTAAAATATGAATCTTACAAAATTATAGTATACCCTAGCTGTAAATAATTAAACCTACAAATCAATTATAAACCAAAGAAATGCTAGGAAATTTTCAAAGTATACTTTCGCGGGAAATTTTCGTGGTAAACTGAAACTTCGATGTTTTCTTTCATTTAAGTTATTACTATTACTCGTATTAATTAAAACCAAACAATTATTCCGATCAATTGACAATAAGCATTTAAAGCCGGCTCTCTTTAATTTATAATCAAAACATAAAAATGCAACATTACATAATCAGCTAAAACCAATAAGCGTAATGAAAATTCAAAGCCCAACAACATAATTTGCGGTAATTGATCAGATTAAAAAGATTAATTACCCACCTCTCAATTATTCAAAATAATAATTTTTTTTACTCATTATTCGAAGGGAGGAAAGTGACCCCCCAAAGTGGTTAAAACTGTGTCAATTATTCATAATTAGGGTTTCTTTTGGTGATTTTGGAGGGGACCATTGAAAGCAAGGCATCTAATTAAGTTTTAATTAATTAAGGGTTTGATTATTGGGGGGTTGGTTGACTATAGGAACCAAATGTAGGGGCGTAATGGTAATTTCACTAGGCAAAGTGTACGTATTTAAGACTATTAACAAAGACTAATTTATTACTGTATACGGATTCCCGCCGGCCTGCGTATGTCCCCTATTGATAGGGATATTTATCTGTAAACAGCAAAATTATTTAAACTTTTTAAATTATTACCATTACTTAACCAAATTTTAATCGAGGTATAATGGTATTTTTAAAATTAATACTAATAGTTTACAAATTCATTACGCATTTTTTCAGGGTTTTGGGGAAATTAATTTAAAACTAATTAAATTCAATTTTCATCGTTCCTAGGTGAAATCTCTTTACTTTATTAATAATTTGTTTTAGCTTTCTCAGGGTTTGTTATATTCACTAATAATTCATCTTTTGGCTTATTTGAGCTAAGTTTCAATTGTTTTAAAAAAATGCATTAGAAGAAATTAAAGCAAAAAAAAGCATACGAAGAATTAATTAAACTTAAAAAAATGTACTACAAAATAAGAGGAGAAAATAAAATGCAAACTATCATAATGGTTTACGAGAGAATCCAAATACATAAGGGGCATGTTTAATTTGTTTGTAATATTTTAAATCATACAGCAAAAGTAATTCCTAATAGTGGTTTACGAAAAAATAATATGCATACCATTATAATATGTAATACTACTTGCTTTTAAAATTTTGGTGTTTTTTTCGTTTTAAATCGAACAGTGAAAGTAATAAGAATCCGAAAAACAAAGAAAATAGTGTTTAATCTTTTTAGTTAATTTTTTCTTCAGATTTAATATTCTTATATATTTAAGTATTTACTATAATTTTTATTATCATATACTCCTTAAAGTGTAAAAATCGATATTATTATTATTATTATTATTATACACCGTACAAGTGTAATAATGAATACTATTAGTACTAAATTAATTAATATTACTCCTTTTCAGTCTCCCAGTTTGATTCAAATCTTTGGAACATCATGTTATTGTAGTTTTTTCATATCGACCAAGATTTGATATAAAACATAAAGATTCACATATTTCTATCAAATTTGTGGAGAGAGAAACTCAACCGAGAAATGATGCAAGTCTTCGGGTCCTTGAAGAGATACGTGGATATGTTCCAATGTATCGCACCAGAAGTAACACAAACTTGAAATTCTGTAAATGAAAAGTAAATTCTCCAATGCTTATGTCCCTCCTTGCAAAAGATGCATAGATCATCCTTGATTCCTGATGCGCCACATCTGATCAATCTATCATCCTTGTTTTCCTTGCAAGACGAACTAGATATGTATTTATACTCGGGGTGGCACGAAATTTCTCTAAGCGAAACGTACTTGGGTTACTCCTGAGTCATAATCCTCCAAGTTCAGAGTAACCTTCAAAACAATGTTAGAAATAGAGAAATTCAATTTCTCAATCTAGAAAATGTAAAGGTTTCCAAAGAGTTAACCATCCCAGGTAGATAGCCAGTGTTATCTCCAATTTTCCCTTCCCATGCTCCCATCTTTTTAATAAACTTGTCAATTTGAAAGAGGTAGTACATCTTTCCCCATCCACTAGTTAAGCCAGAATCACATTTTGGTCTCATTCTCTACTTTTATCTGAGTGCCTTTTTTGTCGCCTTTTGAATTTCTCTTTCAAAAAAAATTAAACTGTTGAAAAACACAAATTTCACATGTATTTAAGGGATAGATTTGGCTTATTTTGATTGACTACTGTGTAATTTCCGTCATGTTACTCGCACTTTTGTTTTTATGTAGTAATTTGAGATTGATTTTTTAGTGTAATTAAATTAGTACTATTTTAATTGTAATGAGAGATCAGTTGATAAGGAAACATTTAATTAATTACTTCCTCCATTCCATGTTAATAGAGGCGTTTCATTTCTGCACTCATTTTGAAAACATAAGGAGTAATAAATAGTTAAAGCGGAGAAAATGTAAAGTAAGAGAAAGAATAATGTAGAGAAGATTAAGACGGAGCGGAAGGAGTATAATATACTAGTAATAACCATAATTTTTTACTTTTAGTATAAATAGTGTAAGTAGTTTGGGACGAGTCGAAATAGACTAGTGCGAGTAATATGAGACTGAGGAAGTATGATTTTGTCTATATTCTTATCAGTTGGTTGTGTACTAAAACGGGCTTAAAAAGGGCAAGAATAGATGATACTAAGTCTGGAGTCAAATTGCCAGTTTCGCAAAGACATCGACCGGGGCAGAGAATTTCCAACGGTCTGCGGGAACGAGTCAGAGAGTCTTGAACATGCCCAGTGACCCCCTGAGTTGGGTCCTAATATGGTTCAGTAAAATTGATAACCCTTTTTGTGTGTAAAAAAACTATTGATTGAATCGTGCCATTTGTAACGAGACAAAAGGAATATTATAAAAATAAAGTTGAATCAATCAATAGTTTTTTTACACACTCATTCGCAACCAAATTTAATTACGTTCACTCATTTTTGAAAAATAAAGTTCACAAAACTAGTAGAAATTATTATGAGGAGTCACTAAATAAGCGTGAAATGTTTAATTTCTGAGTGCTCCATAACTGGAAACGCGAGAATCACTTGGAATTTCGATAGGCACAAAATGCTACAAAACTAGGAATAGGAATAGGAATAGCTACTGAAATTCATGATGCATGAGATCACAACAATATTGGGTATTTAAGAAGTTCCAATAGGGAGTAGTATTATATTCTTTGTCAATATCTCCTTCTAAAAAAAGTGCATTATATTGGATCCTCATTTTGTCCCACTATTAAAATTTTTATTTTAATAGGAGTATATATAATACAATAATGAATATTTTAATATATTTTCAAAAAATATAATAAAGAATACTATAAATTTGGAACGGGGGATCACAAATGTGCACGTAACCATTTAAAATGAATTTAATTACAAATTGGAGAGAGATACTAGTATATTCAAGAACGTACTACCGCTTCTATTATGTGATTGAGAGTTAACATTTCAATTAGTTCTATATATATTTAATCCCAACTAAATAAACATATAAGTAGATTAACTCTTTTATATAATGAGTGAACTTTTGGATAACCACGTGCACCCGACTTTATTTATTTATTAAATGATAAATGAATATAAATCTAAAATCTGCATCACGGTGCACTCTAATTCAAAACTTTTCACATACCATTAGACATGTACATTATCACTAGGCTATTATCACTAGGCTAACACAAGCAAACAATTTTTGTTTGATAACTCATTATAAAGTTGAAGAGCTGAACCATGTATAATTTCCAGATTAATACAACCACTACAACAAAAAAAATTGGAATTTCCACATTAATACAACCACTACAACAAAAAAAATTGGAATTTCCAGATTAATACAACCACTACAACAAAAAAAATTGGACAAGGCCACTTTCTAGTGCAATTAAGGACTTTAATTTGTGTGTCTAATTATACCATCAACGCTTCCTAAAGTGTCCTTAATGTTAGTATCTCAACTAAAATTACGGAACACAAATAAAAGCATTATAAACAAGCAAAAGATTAAAATAATTTGTCTTCAACTTAACGACGCTTTCTTGTGCATCCTAAATTATGATTATTTTTTAAAATTTCAAAATGCTAATAATTGCATCTCAATTTTTGTGTCCCTAAAAGATATTATGTTGTTTTTAGTGAACGGTTAAGAACCATAATAGTTAATCTTTTTTAACCACATGCATGTTTAGATTCAAGTCCAAATTCACTTTGTTTTGGCTGAAGTTAAAAACAAGATATATATATATATATATACATGTGCACACACACACAATAATTATGCTGATAAAATAAAAGATTTGAATTATTGAGATTCACTGCTTAAGAAAAAAACTAATCAATTTCCTTGACATTATTCACATATTATAGAATCTAGAAGATGTAGAACATATAGAGTAGACCATACAATTAATCCCACTTGGTCCATGAATTATGTCAAAAATCAATATTTCCTAACCCTATATTGTACAAATTTTTGTTGATTATGTTACATAGCTTAATTAAAGCTATTGATTTCTTTGTCACAATATGACTAACACTATGCTCTGATTACATACCACCTACCCAGCCTATAATCACTACTGGTGTAGAAGTTATATGTATTTAAACCACTCATGAATTATATAAATTGAAGTTTGAAAAATTCATTCAAAATCTTTGCTAACCCGAACTGCCTAATTAAGCTCAAATATTGCGATTTTTTCCATTATTGAACTACTTGTTTCTGTTTATAATATATTTTATAGTTAATAATTGCTGAAATGCAGTTTCTTACTTGTATAGTTTGATTGAATGTTAATTGAATATATTGAATGACTATATGTGTAGGTTTTTAACCTTATTTCAACTAAACTGGAGCAGCGTATAGGAGCTCTTAAATTTACCTTTACTTTGTACTGTGCATTAGGATTTGAACTAAATCATATAGTAATAAGTCTGATTTCAACACCTCCATGCCTAAGTTAAATTATTTAGCAATCATATATATATTTGGATCTTATAGTTCTATTAGGGTTTCACTTACCTATAATATAAGAATTAAATTTATTATTCTTTAGATTTTCTCCTTTTTATAGGTATTGCTGTTTGAGTTATGATCCAATATTGTCTCCCTAGCTCGCTCGCTTAGATTGGGGTGCAATTTTTTGAACTAGGGTTCTTTTGTTTTGGAATGAACCTTTCGATTTACTGTTGATTAAGTAATTAACCATAATTAGTTAATCAGCTTCTAATTGTAAAATATTAATATTATTATTAGTTATATCTGAGGTAACTATTCATCGAATTTAAACTGGTCATCAACAATCACTCCTAAATTTAAATTTAAATATTATTATTAGTTACATCGGAGGTAACTATTCATCCAATTTAAACTGGTCATCAACAATCACTCCTAAATTCAAATTTAATAGTGATTGTTGGTGGCCAGTTCAAATTGCTCAACGGTGAAGGGAGGATATTAATTTGTTTTCACAGTATTCCAAATTGAGTATAAAACTTTTAGCAATCGAACTAATCTTGCTTTCTAATACTATCTATTAAGATTAAACTATTTGTACTTTGTTCAAATTTTAAAAACGTACTTACTTTGTAAATATAATACTCCATGAAATTGAAATTTGAAGCACAATATGACTGTACGTAGTAGAATTACTGGTAATAAATTTGTAATACAATTTAAATTTTAAACCATATAAGGAGGTCACTTAATTAGAAATTTAGAATAAAAATTATTAATTAATAAGTTAATTAAAAAGGTTGGTCATGCATGACATTGCATGTAACATTTTAGTCAGAGTAAATCAGGCACAAAGTTGGATTGCATTAATGATACTAATAATATAGAGTCTACACTAATATTTAGAGTGGGAACAAAATCAACTGCTGAAATTAAACTGATGTCAAATAAAATACACTATTCAACTGCGATAATTAGATACAATGAATAATTGCATGAGTCACTTGTTCATCATTAATTCCATTGTTTAATTACTTTACAGCGTTATCGTCTAAATTAATTAAACTATACGATGCTCCCAAATTTATTGTGTGTATATTTATTTATAAACACCCAATAGTTAAACAGCTAGCAACTATAATTATCATCTTTTATTTGATCCTAATTAATCTCTAGTTAGTTGCAAATTCATTCGGAGAAAATTGATTTAGCAACAGTAATAGCCCAACTTTTATCGTTAAATCAATCGCAATTTTATTTAATAATAATAATAATAATAGGGATCTTGGTCTCTAAAACCATGAACTTTGAGCAAATTTTGATATTTTCCACGAACTTTAAAACTGGTCTAAAAAATCACAAACTTTACATTTTGTTTGTTATTTTTCATGGCATGTCAATCACCATATCTAACCAACTTCGGTGGATTTTATCCTATTTGACACTACTAACTCAACGTGATTTTCTACGTAGCATTTTATCCTACTTATCATGAACTAAAAAAGTAGTCTAAAATATCATAAACATTTCACGGTTGCTCACGTATAATAAGATTTTTGCCAAAGTTCTCTTATTTGGGCTGCTATAGGAAAAAAACAAACAAAAGGTAAAGTTTGTGATTTTTTAGGCCATTTAAAGTTTATGGAAAATACCAAAATTTGACCAAAGTTCATGATTTTAGGGACCAATATTTCATAATAATATCAGTGACAATATGTAAAAATAGACCTATAAAATGATGTTGTTTTGCTGAGCTGCTTGTTTTTTTACACTCATTTTTTAAAAATCATAATAAATAAAAACAAATGATTCAGCTATAAGGGAACGAGGGAGCAGTATATAGTATCTCAATTTTCTATATGGGTTGATTTTTTATTAAAAATCGACTAGCAACTAGAGTTTCCAACCTACAACATTTAAGAGATTTGAATAATGTATTAATTGAAATTCGGGCTAAAAAATGTGTTTTTCCAAAAAATTACAATAAGATAGTAAATTAAGTTCAAGTACTAGTAGCATATTTTTCATTTCAAAATATGATATATATCCATGTAGTAGGTACTTAGGTGATAGCTCTGGAATAAAAGTGGAGTTTCTTTAAGAAATAAATAAAATTAGTATGTCTCTACGGCTTTATTCCCACAATGTTAGCTGTAGCATTAGTTTAGTCTTTTGAATTAGGCAATACTGATTAAATGAAAATTTTAACATTTAAGTACAGTCAGCAACCTAACTAAAAGACTATTTATCCAAAAAATGGGTACGATAATTAATTAGTGGTACCTAAATTACACGAGGCCAGACTATCTACAAACATCCTGTTAATTGTATTAATACGTAGTATATCTTTCAGAATACATAGGTAGGTTTTCCCCTTATTTTTAATAATTTCAGCCTTTAATTTGCCAAATGTAAACAGATTAATTTGATGGCTGAATTTTAGTATAATTCGTAAATTGGATGACGCACAAACTATATACAGATTTTTGTTAGATCTATCTGACTTCTTTAAGAAAAATGTAAAATCATTATAAGTAATTATTATTATTATTATTATTATTATTGTTATTATTATTATTATTTAATTCAAATGAAACAATCAAAATGATCACGACATTGTAAATACGTTGTGAAATAGAGTGCGGTCCATATGTATAGACTTCTCGTTTTGGCAATAAAATTACCTCTCGGCTAATTTATAGGCCTTCTGTTGGGCCAGGCCCGCAAAAAAGTAAGTGACCTCTCGGCTAATTTATAGGCCTTCTGTTGGGCCAGGCCCGCAAAAAAGTAAGTGTTTAGGAGCTTATTGGGAAATCCATAAAGCCCAAAAGTTCGAAAATTAAACATATTGAAGCCCAATAATATCAAAATCCGATGCTCGAGAAATTCTTAGTATTATTGAAGAAATCATGACGAGATCAAACTCGAGGAGGTGCCAGTGCCATCATGCTCAACTTGATCAAGGCCGGAGACGAGACGTCCCTGAGTAGAGTTCCAACATACGGAGACGAGATTTTCCAAGAAAAACATGTCGATAAACAAGCAGGCCTTCTTCGTAGATGCATAGCCGAAAAAAGGACAACTCAATTCACCTATCCAGGAAGGGAGAAAATCCGGTTTTGTTTTCAACACGAATCCACGGTTACTAAACAGAGAAGGAATTAAGACGCCGATACCAACAAGTCAGCTAAAGATGCGGTGAAAGCTTTGACAAAAACACAAATAAATCCTTATAATAGAGTCATGAATGTGATGATAGAGATGATGATGATGGCCAAATTGACCTGAATGGCTGCGACGACCATGTCAACAGTAGCTGTAGACGTCTCTTACTACACGAATTGCATCAAGCTTTACTGAGAAGGCTCTGCAGTTTACCACTTTTAACAGCAGCTTGCAGATCTGACATCCAAAGAAATAAGACAGCAGATACTGTGTTATGTTGTGCGAGAGACGAAGTAAATGTTGCTATCGAGAGAGAGAGAGGCCAAGGCCTACCATCAGAACCGCCAATATGCTTCCCATTTACAAACACTTGTGGGACAGTTCGTCGCCCAACCAATTCCAGGAGAACGTCCTGAATCTTATATCCGTCATCTGCAAGTAATCAACCATGCACCGAACATACATCAATCACCCGACATAGTAGATTTTGCAACAGAAAATAAGACAAATACATCAAGGACAAACAAGTACTAATAGATTAACGAAAAGAATGATTACCCCGAAGATCAAGCTCCACGACATAGGGCTGCTCCTCGAGTTCACTAAATACGCGCTTGGCTCGCAAGGAATATCTGATCCGAGAAGATAGCAAACACATGAGCTTAAAAGCTGCTAAAATCAGAGATACTACAATTTTGAACTGAAAAGGTTGAACAATGCATAATGAGGAATGTATTTTGTTTGATTACAATTTCCCAACATCTTAACCAAACCCTCCGAAATTCTTGCACGGAGCCTATATATTCGAACTCTCTCTCAAACCTTAATTTTGAACTAAAGACAGGCGACATTGATTTTGCCGATAAGGTTCTTAAAACACAGCAACACGCCCTAAATTCAGCATAACAATATTCAAATCTAACAATGGAAAAGATAAGTTCTTTGCATAGTTCTTCAACAACTAACTTCATATCTACACATTTCACTCCCCCTCGTTATTTCGAATCGAATGTTGACTCCATAGAACATTATACACAAACACTACAAACTCCTTGACATAAAAGTACCAATTATTTCCATAATTTCAAGATCATACATCAATGAAAACTAAAATTGAAAAAACAAACACATTAAAAAAACTCATATTACCAATCTAACATAGATAAATACCTCAACTTGGTAAGAACTTACGGGCAATATGATTTGGAGAAAATGGCAATTTTATTAGAATAAATAACATTTTCGACAAAAGCCGACGGCGAATTGGAAGCTAGGGTTTTATGGGGCGCATTGCCGATCACCAAAATACAAGCCACCGCGGCAATCAGAGCTGATCGCCGCTGCAAACCAGCTCCAAACATCATCAACTCGCCCGCAACGGCGTCGTTTCCACACCTTCGCAGCTGGGATTCGCAGATACAGCTCAATTGCAGATTAAACCTTCTCGGAATCAAATTCACACCTTCGCAAAGCCACACAGTTTGGTTACGGAAAGATCACCGAAATTGGGGTGGAATAGAAAAGGGAAATTCAAGAATTTGAGTAATTCTAGCGAAGATTCTGAGAAATTCACCTCTGTAGAAATTGGAGCGTGTAGGGAGCCGCGTTGAAGAAGGTAAGTGGACCAGCTGAAGGGGCTTTGACGAAGCGTTCATTACCTTGCAAATATTTGCGATTTTCTTGGAAATTTTCGAAGCTTCAATTGTAGGACAAGATTGCGATTTGGGGATTCCCTTTCCACGAAATCTTGACTAGGGTTTGTCCCTTTCAGGGATAGATAAGTAATTTAGCCACCTTGTTTAAGAATGAAAATTTAGTTTAAAATTTGATTTCAATAAATCCTACTATTATTATTCTTATCTATAATCATACACATCTATGATCTATCTAATATCTACTCTATAATAAAATATTATTGTAAGAAGGTATGACTCGTATGAGCCGAAACGTTCTAAAACTGATCTTCTATGAACTAAATCAATCTAAAAATAACTTAATCGATATCTAAAATTGTAAGGGTGCATTACACGTCATACACCACCTTGTATCATAATATCGCCTTTATAGTAGCCGTTAAATTGATATGACGGGTGGCCCAGGTTTCTGCGAGTTAGCCCCTAAATCAGTGTAAACAATTATTGAATTGATTCACACTAAATAATAAGGACTCGTTTAATAAAAAAATGGGATACGAGAAGATATATAAAATAAGATAAAAAATATGGGCTTTATGTTAAGATATGCAAGATTTTTTTTTCGTTATTGTTTGATTTAAAAGAAATAATCTAAATTTGTATAGTTTATGATATAACATGGCTTAACTTGATAAATTGGTGGGTTACATAAACATGGTTAAAGTTATAATTTTAGTAAAATTGGGTTGGACTTTGTCTTATATTGGGCTTTGAGTTAAGTTTAATTATGATATCAAACAATTAGAAATGTCCATACATAATTTAAAACCATAGGATTTTAGAAAACGTGTGGTCTACAATTTGCCACGTATAATTTTTGTTTTTATTAATTAAATCGAAAAAGATAAAAAAAAACTCCAAATTAGGGTTTCGGATGAAAATGTCAATATAGTGTTCCGAAGATATCAACATAATGCTTTGAGAATGTCAACACAATGCTTTAAGAATGTTAACTCATTGCTCATATTGACATTCTATATGTACTCCTATTATATTGACATATTTTATATAGTATGTTGACATTTCTGCTGTACGAAAAAATTGAAAATTTCCGAATTTTTTTTCAAATTTTGACGTTAGAATATATGCATGTAGGATATCGTTGGAATCCTTATAAAATTATGTTATATGAATTTAAAGTTTTGGAATTTCTTTTAAAAGTTAGTTATAACTAACTTGACATTAATACCCCTATTGATATTTATTAGAATTAATCCTATAGCCTTATTGACGTTTTTGTTGATCGTATTGATATTTCAGGGTTGATGGTCTAGGCCTTTAATACCCGGGGAGTGTTATATTGCTAACTCAATGCTTAATTGCTAACTCAATAATAGCCATTAGATATTCAAATTAAAGGCCTAGACATCAACCCTGAAATATCAATACGATCAACAAAAACGTCAATAAGGCTATAGGATTAATTCTAATAAATATCAATAGGGGTATTAATTTCAAGTTAGTTATAACTAACTTTTAAAAGAAATCCCAAAACTTTAAATTTATACAACATATATCAAATTAAAGATAATTTTATAAGGATTCCAACGATATACTACATGCATATGTTCCGATGTCAAAATTTGAATTTTTTTTTTGAATTTTGAATTTTCGTATTTTTTACGAACAGATTTATGTCAATACACCTTACATAATATGTCAATATTATGCTTGTAAAATGTCAATATGAAATTGTGTTGACATTATTATGTCTTCGTGTTGATGTATTTCATACACTGTATTGACATTATATTTCTAAACCCTAAATTTGATACTTGCTATTATCTTTTTAATATTAAAAAATGAAAAACAAAATTACACATGACAAATTGTAGACCACAAGATTTTTAAAATCTTATGGTCTTAAATTAGTTGTTGTTAGCAACTAAAGGATGAGTTAGCAATTAATCACTCCCCCGACCCATATATTGATATATACTAGTAAATCTTTATTATGAATCCATACTATTAAATTATACTGATTTCATATACTAAATCTTTATTATAATCCATACTATTAAATTTTTATACTAATTTAATATTAAATATTTATATCGATCAATACTCAAATGTATATTGATCCATATCTTAATTGGACGGAGGGATTACCTAATTAGTTAATTGTATATTGATATATAATTATAGATTTCATATTTTCATATCATCTAAACATAAAAAACTAATATTTTGTTAGTATCCTTACTTTTAAATTTAATACATTACATTATAAAACAACTTTAATCGAAAAAGTTTTGGCAAATTTAATATTTTAGGTAATTTAGATTTGTGCGAAATAATCAGCTAATGACACGTAGAGTTTTCTAACATTGGTACTGAGATTAGAGTACGTAGCATTTCCTTGTTTCTTCACTTGGCCGAATAACACGCATATCTCAACCGAGTCTTTCCATTCTCAAATTTCTCATCCTTTATCTCATAATTAAATCTTAATTTTGTGTTAAATCATAGGAAACCAAAAACGATGATTGTTTGATATGTGATTTATGAATCCAAGCAATATCATTATTCATTAGCAGCAGATGAGAGCGGAAATTGGAAATTCAAGGTCACTTTCATCTCTCTCTTTCTCTTTCTTTTTGTGTCAATTTCCTCCAATTTTACATATTTGTGTATGTATTTAGATGGTTACACTTTTGCAGATAATAGATCTTTTCACACTCAAGAATATGGCGTTATCTACAGATCAAATCTTCTTGCTGGAATTAGTAATATTTATTTAATTATTTAGTGTATGATACATGTAAATACACGGTTTAGGGTGTATGGGAATAGGATAATTAGATATATATTCACAAAATATCATAGTAATTAAAAATAAAATATAATAATATAAATTAATTAAAGTTTAATTAAGTGTAATCAATATATTTATGTGACGAGATTCTGTTCTTTTACAATTAGCATTCGGATATTTCTTAGTACCTAAGATTTTATTTTTAGGTTGAGAAATTTGTAAATCCCTATTTTTCCAAGTCAATACACAAGTCTCCACCACCCAAAAGAGTGAAACTTCGGGTTCAAGACTTTTCCAAGTAAGTCTCTCTCCCTCTCTTGTTTATATAATTACTGCTTTTTTGTTTGATTCGTTTCACTTTGAGAGAATACTACTACGCTAGTGTTGGACGGTTAGTTTTTCCTACTTTTTTTAAGCCAATAATTTTACTTTTACGTGCTTTTTTTGTGAGAATTAGTAAAATATAGTAAGAGTTAGCATACATTTGTTTTTCCTTAGTGATCTTATTGATGAATTGATGATAGTTACAATGTTTATCTTGTAATTCAAATTTGTTTTTCTCAATTTGTTGATTTTGATCTGAATAAATAAGTGATGATTACGTTGTTGTTGTTTCTAGTCTAAATCAATCTATGTGTTGTTTGAAAAGGGTGATTGACTTAGTAATCTTCTCAATTTGATGATTTTGATCTGCCTAATTATGTGATGATTATGTTGTTGTTGTTGTTTCTAGTCTAAATCAATCTATGTGTTGTTTGAAAAGGGTGATTGACTTAAGTAATTTTCTCAATTTGATGATTTTGATCTGCCTAATAATGTGATGGTTATGTTGTTGTTGTTGTTTCTAGTCTAAATCAATAAAACTCATGATTTTGTGTTGTGTGACAGAAATGTATCTGAGCTTGCCTCCATTTCACACAAGGAAAGAGGTGATGGATCTGAGTGATGTAATCAAAGAAAACCTCCTCCCTTTCCTCCCTGCAAAATCCCTCATCAAATTCATGTGTGTCTCCAAGGAATGGAACCAATGGATCAAATCCCCTCTCCTCGCCTTCCAGCAAAGCACCCACTTCACCAAGCTCTCCGGCTTCTTCGCCCAAAGAAAGCACCACGACCCCACATTCATCACCCTGGACTCCACCTCCTGTGGTGTCCCAATGCCCAGCCTCAGCTTCCTCCCCGAGTCCGTCGACCTCCTCGCCTCCGGCAGCGGCCTCCTCCTCTGCCGAGGCCGCGAGGCCAGCGAGATCCTCTATGTCTGCAACCCGGCCATCAAGGAGTGGACTGCCCTGCCCCCTCCCCTGCTTTACCACGGGGCCGGGGCTGGCACCGTCCTCGCCTTCGACCCTTCTGCCAGGAACATCGAGCAGAGGTATAATTTGATATGCGCTGTGCCTGTCCTCGGCTGTGGGAACGGCAGCGAGCTCAGCTTCGAGCTTTACAACTCGAGGACGCATCTATGGAGGGTGTTGGACAACACGCTAGTCGAAATGGTGGAGGATCTCGCCGTGGTTGGCCCCGGCTTCTACATGAAGGGGGTGGCGTACTGGCTGACAAACGCGGGGATGGTTGTAGCGTTTGATGTCGAGAGGGAGCTGCACGAGGTCATACCTCTGGAAACACCTCCTTCCCTTCGTGTCTCAGAGGGCGTCTTGACAGAGATGGGAGGGGAGCTGTGCTACATCGGGTTGCGCCACGTGTGGAGGGACAGGTACGAGATCATGATCCACGGGGGGATGGCGTTGAGCTTGCAGCGAGGTGTGGAGATCACCATTGGGGAGGTGGGCTGTTGCCGGTTTAGGATTCTGCCCGGGTTCGATGGGAAGACGGTGATGATTGTGGGGGAGAGTTGGATCTATTGTTATGGGATAAGTGATGGGAGTCTTCAAGGGAAGATTGGAGTTGAGTATGAATCTGCTTCAGCAAATAAGCATCTGGCTTATGTGAACAGTTTGGTTGAGTTGTTTTAGGTTTAGTTTTGTTTTAGACCTTTTTAAGATAGTTTTACAGTGATTGTTATGTTTGGGGTTTGTTGCTTAAATTCTTTTTAACAACTCATGTTTCCGTTATCATCAATGCATGTCGTGTGTATATTGAATATTGGTTCCATATTGTGTTTCAACCTCGTGTTTTTCATTATCATCAATGCACGCCACATATAGTGTATATCAACGTAAATATTGATTGCATATCTTTGAGGTTAGTACAAGCATAGAGGCGAAGGACGACGGTCGGGCGACGCGTCCAAACTTTTGCCCGACTCGCTCGTCCATCGACATGCAGTGGTCGGACGATTGCGGACGATGCCTCGTCCGGACGAATTTCTCGTCATTGCGGATGCTCTTATAGGTCATTTTATTCATCAATTTCTAGCGCTGGCTTAAGAATTCAACATGTAAGCTTCTTCATAATCTTAAAAATCAAATCTTTATTCATGAAACACGAGAGGAGTAGCAATACCTTCGCCTTAACAACAAATTACCATCATTCTCTACAAAAATCCCAAGCTGATATGTTCAATATTTTATTACTACTATTATTTAGTTGCATTTTTTAGTCAGATAAATTAGAGATTTGCATATCTTTTCTAATTTTCTTATCCATTAAGTTGTATTATAAATAGGGCTATTGTTATCTTGGGAATTAATCAATCAATGAAATAATATATTTTGCCTTTTTATCGTTATTTACTTTCGATTTTCTTCATCTTCTTCTAGTGCTTTCATCGCGATCTCATCCTGCATTCATGAATAATAACTAGGAAATCATTATGTCTTCTCTATGTAACCGGATAATGGTTGTTTACAACAAATTAAACAAGAGGTGTCGTTGTTTGCCACGGCGTGACATAGGCCGGCACCATATATTGTAGCAACACATATGAATCCGTGTAAGTGAACAAGTGTTGTTTTTCGTCAATCACTTTCAACCTCTTGTTTAATCTGTTACAGACAACCATTATCCGGTCATATAGGAAAGACAAAATGATTTCCTCGTTGGAATTCATGGATGGAGGATGAGATCGCGATGAAAACACCAGTTGATAAAAGAAGAACCTTATAAGTTCGAAAAGATAAGAAAGTCGTATAGAAACGTTGGTCGACAAAAGTAAATAAAGATAACAATAACTCTATTTATAATATTAATACTAGAAACAAATATCTAAACATAACATATGATAAATCAATAACTAAATTAAATAATGTACCAAAAAAAATAACTAAATTAAATATAGGGATTCAAGCAAAGCGTGGTCTGCTGATTTCTCCAATCTGACATACAAAATCAAGCAGTATATTGAAAGAATTCGTAGTAAATTGCTAAATTTTGATGTACGAACAAAAATTAAAAGAAAAAAAAAACACTGATGCTAATAGGAGTATTTTTTATTTATTTTGGTTTATATATATCTAAGTAATAAAGTTAGAGCAATAATAAAATTTCATGAGCTGTCTTTAGACTCAAACTCCACATACCCAAACTCCCATATTTATAGCAAAAAGCCTTGAAATTGCAAAGCTACCAGCAAACTTTCCATCTCCCTTTCTCCCTTTACTGCAAATGGCTAGCTTTTCTCTTTCCTCTGCAACAGTCAAACATATGTTGTGGAATAATTATGCATCCAAGACCAATTCTTGAAGAAGAAGAAAAATGGATTCTTTCTCCATGAAAAAAGATGAGATTTTGAAGGAAGCCAAAAAAATCACTCGTCTCTGTGATGCTGAGGTCTCAATCATCTTGCTCACCACCCACAATTTCTATCTATACACCAGCCCCACTTCCTCGTACGTTCAAATTTCTATGTTTTGTTTGATCTATGTTGGCCCATCTTGGATTTTTTGCATTTTCAGAGGAAAGATTTGATTTTGACATGATTTCTTTCACTTTCACCTGTTTTTAATTGGTAGGATGAAGAAAGTCATTGATCAGTATGATAGGGTTTAAGTTCCCTATCAAGAGATTTGTAGAGCACTCGAAGATTGAAGATAACTTCCTAGTTGAAGTTCTAGGGTTTTGGAACAAGAATGAGAAAAGAAGTATTTTATTTCTTAATTCTCAATGAATCAAAATGATAGAGAATTCTATTATTTATAGAATTCTAAACTCTAAAACCTATCTTGCCAAGCAAGCAAAATAAATAAATAAAAAGATTACAAAAGACATGTAAATCAAATAACTAATTAAAATAAAAGATATAATATTAAAGATGATCTTCGGCGAGATTTGCTAACTCGAGGACCCTATCACAGTACCAGAGCACAGTGGGTGTTGATCTATGGAGCAGTCATTATGAGGTTTAAAGATCACATTTTTAATTTTATGATTTTGTGTTTTTCTGAGAAGGGTTTTGAGGAATGACCATAAAAAAGTTATCTTTTTGTTTTGGGTGCAGAAAATGCAGGATGAGTTGGGGAGATTGAAAGATGAGAACACTGCACTTAAAAGAGAGATCATGTATGTAGTTCTTTACATCATTTTTTTCCATCTTTGATTAAGACATCAAATTTTTTTAGATTAATTATATTATTACACTATTTATCACTGGAAGGCAGAGAAGAGGTGAAGAAGTTGATGGTATGGATATAAAGGAACTATGCAATCTTGAGGAGGAAATGCTTAATGCTGCCAAAATCATACAAACTAGAAAGGTTTCATTTGCATCCAATCCAAATCTCTGCTCTTTATTGCTTTCACTCTTGTTGTGTTTGGATCTACTAAGAATTGTTGCTAATTTCTTTATAGTTATGGATTATTTGAACTGAATTAAGCTGTCTAATTAATTGCTTGGTTAAGTAGTTTATGAATTAGCTTGTCTCACCCTTTGCCTTATACTTTTGATATGAAGAAGCACAATGATCCAACATGTATGCAAGTTAGAATTATGTTGATGTTGTGATTACATATATCTTGTAAAATTTGATTTAGTCCATTTTGCATTATTTTTATTTTTATGTAATTTGTAGACTGATACACAGTTTGGTCAATAATTTCTGAATCAGAACCTAGTGATGCACAGTCGTATTGATACTTACAGGAAAAAGGTTAGTGAAAATATAACATTCTTGAATCTTGATGATTCTCATAAAATCAGCCCTTATTTCTTGCTTTCAAACATTAGTTTCTTGGCAAATTTTGCAGGTGAGAAATTTGGAAGATATTCAAAGACATATATGTCTCAACTTGGTACTAAATTGATATCTCAACCCATTTTATTATTAATTCTCTTAGAAAAAGAAACCAACTTTTTTTTGTCTTAAATCTTGATCACTCCATTTGCATGATTTGATCCAAGTGTGCACTGTTTTCCCTTATTGAAGGAGGAGGTGTTCGAGCGTCGACACGGGCGAGTGATGGACCGGGATGGCTTCGACTCTGCTGAAGCGTTTGCAGGCATAGTTCATCCCGCCAATCCCGTTCCTGTGCAACAGCTTGCTCACCTTCGGATAGACGAAGGCGAGGGTAGCTGTGTTACTACAGAAGCTGTGGAGGTTGAGTATTCTGATTAATTAGGGTAATTTGATGAGGAATATAGGTTGAGAAATGAGGAGACGTTGAACTTCTTAGTGTTAATTTGGGTTGTTTGAGGTTGTCTTAACTCTCTGGATTGTTAATTTGTGGCTTTTAACCTTTGGATCCTCTATTTATATTGCATCATGTTAATTACATACTACTCCATGTTTTATTTTGCATCATGTTAATTATGCTAGTTTATGATGTTGTGACATTTAATATGTTTATGGAGTAAATTTTATTACTAATGTACTAATAAAATTGTTATTTTAATTTTGAGCATAGTTTAGTAGTTATGCATATGCATAAATTTTTAACTTCAAAAATGAAACTTTATGAAAAAAAATTATTCCCCATAGTTTCCTTTTTTTTATTGGCACTATGGTTTAAGTTCAAATAAATGTTACAATTGCTGTTTCAGCATAGGAACATAGTGACTGTAATTTGTATTAAAAATGGAGTTAATTACATGCGTAACTTTCTTAAACAATTTAAAATTAACTGAAACCCAACCATAATCCCAAAATCAGTGAGGATAACTGAAATGTAAACATATTATACAAAAAGAAATCAATCTTATTTTCCTTTTCACAAAAAAGATAAGAATTCAAACATAGATCGAATCTGTCACGTCGATTTCATTTTAATCAAACAGGCAGTTAATAAAAAGATGAATTTTTCGACATTAGATCTCTATCACCACAAAACCCTCTCAAATGAACTAAAATTACAGTCAAACATAGCAAGTGAAATCCTCAAAATCTCACAGCAAATGGGTGGTTAGTGTTTCCAACAATGGAGATTTGAGAATTCTCGCATTACAAATTCAATATTTCGAGCCAGCATCTCCGCAATTGAGCTTCGAATTGCGATAATTTACGTCTTCATTTTCAATTTTCCGATAAAAATCGAATCTTTTTTCGCCCCCTTCTGAATTTGGTGGGAAAAGGGTTTGGATATTTCTGTACCAATTTCCTCTGTCACTCACGACAACCGCGTTTGAATGTGTTGAGTTGAGAGCTCAGAATTTCATGGATAGTGTTCGTTTTTTACATCGGTGAAATTTTCTCGTAGTGTTAGCTAATCTAATCAGCAGGATTTTGCAGCTTTGGGTGAAGTGGGAATGGGTAATTAGGGTTCACGAGCAGCTGATTTTGTATGGCGACGGCTCCTGCGGTGTCAATTCAGTGGATTCCTGAAGATGACCTCTTGCTGAAGAATGCTGTTGAGGTAGTCCCAATTTCGAATTTTGTTGAATAGTTGCGATTATGAGCTGATATTTGCTGTTCCAACACCCATATTTATCTGAATTTTGGGCTTTGATACTTTATTTCCAGTATTTGATTATGCTTGTTTCTGTGATAATTTTTGGGTTTGTAAATGTTACTCTAAATAGTAGGAATAGTTTTGTTGTGATTTTTACATGGCAAGAGCAATTAAGGAGTGCGCGGATTGTTCGACTAGGAATGTAAAGTGTCGTTGAATTGGAACTGCATTCTCGTGCTACCTATGTCCTATACTGGTGCAACAATTGTGCAGATTGTAGATTTTCCAGTTGCTCTTCGAATAAATGCTAAGTATTCTTCTTTTAGTCATAAAAAGTCTCCATAATAATCGATCAAAGGAAGAGAAATGCCAATTTTCGTGATGTTGGTTGAAGGTCTAGTTTTAGTTGATGGAGAAAATATTGTGCTCTTAGTTTGCATTGCGGTTCAAACTATTATATTGTTTGTTTTTCTTATCTCAGGCTGGTGCATCGTTGGAAGCACTTGCCAAAGGTGCAGTGCTGTTTTCTCGTAGATACAGTTTACGAGAGCTGCAAGAGAGATGGCACTCGCTTCTCTATGATCCTGATATTTCAGCCCAAGCTGCTGCTCAAATCTTTGAACTTGAGATTTCTGGTATCAACCATGCATCGAAATTTAACAGAGCTGAGAACCACACCATAGGAGGTAAAGAGGTTGCGCAAAAGAGGAAACATGCGAGCATCCGTCGAAAATATTATGCCATGAGAAAGAAATTCCGTAATGAATTATTCAGCAACAGCAATTTGGGAATTTTTGAACCCAATCCTCATGAATTCAGTGAGCAAAGTACTGATTTTCAGAAACAAGTGATGCATGATGCCATACCTGACCATCTATTACTTCAGGAAGAGGACATAGATATTTTGCGGCATGCCTTTCAGGGTCCAATAAGGGATATTTCTGTGGCATCACGTGCAAATAATGCGCCGGGAGGCTATGGATTTGATGGCGATGCCACTTCCTCACTAATAGAAGGTGGAAATGATATTTTAGAGGTTGATATCAAAAACAGAAAAAGTTCCATTGATGAGAATCCTCATAATTCTTCTGTTGGATTTAAAGGTACACAACAATTCAACCCCGCAAATTCGGATGGCTTTTCTTCTTTACAAACAAGCATGTTCGAGCCCAATCAGCCTCACTTGCGCCACTGGAGAAGAATGCAGGATGTTTCAGCTTCTTCAGTACCTACTAGCATGAACTTGCAAGATGCAGATCGGATTGCTGAAGATACGATCAGGCATGAGTCTGAGGATAAAGAAAATAGCTCAACTGTATGCACCGGTGAATATGGTGACCCAGACTCACTTTTGAACCTCTCGAATGAGGATGAGATATTGTTGGAGGACGTTGAAAATTGTGCAGCTAATAAATGTTGTACTGATAGTACTGGTGCAGTCATCCAAGATTGTATCAAAGACGGTCAAGAAAATGATAAAGCAAAACCTGAACCCGAGTCTGTCACAGTTGGAGAAGTTGTTCCTTTGATTGCTCCTAGTGCAACACCCGTGGTGTCCGAAGTATCCATGTCCTCTGTTCATGGAGACCAACCAATGAATAGCCAGCCAGAGGTTGATGCACCTTCAAAGTCAACTTTGATTTCAGATTTTACTGGACTCGGTGGTGGCAAGATCTGCTGCACTTTGAACACCGAGGACACGGAAATTCCATGCAATGATGATATATTCTTGCTTATACATCCATCGACTTCATTTGGTTCTTCTACAACACAGCCAAACTCCATGGGTTCTATGACATCTGCTCATCAAAAGGATTATGAACAAGGTTTAAAATTCTCGATGAAAGGAAATGAATCTGCAAAATCTTCTGTGTGGCCTCATATGGTGGGCACACAGGCGGTGCACCCGCTTGTAGGTCATACTGCCAAAACTAAACTTCATGATTCCAGAGAGCAGGCTTTACTTCCTGGATTTGCTACCAAAACCATTGGACATTCCACTAAAGGTGGATCACAGTATGCAATTCCAAAACAATGCAGCAATAGTCTGGTCAAGAAAGAAGTTGCTGGAGTTGATATAAAGGTGGTTTGCATTCCACATAAATTCAATTTTCTTCCTTTTCTGAACCACCGTGTCTGGAGTTTATAACACTTCCATCTACGGTTTAGTAGCTTACACAATTACTCTTTGCACACAGGCTGGACAAAACTCAGCAACAGTCACTAATATAATACAATCAACAGAAGCAGGCCCCTCGAGAAGCCAACATCCAGAATCAGCTTTTGACGACTCAGAGTCAGATGAAGTCGAATCTGGAATTGATGACGATGTACCTTATTTTTCGGACATTGAAGCCATGGTATTGAATCTTGACGGTCTACATGAATTTATTCTTCCCAAAAAAGATTTCAAGAAACTCCAATTTTGATCTTGCAATGTCTTCTATGCAGATACTAGAAATGGACTTAGATCCATACGATCAAGACTCCGGCATTGTTAGACAAGGTTTGTCCAGTTCTCTTGTTTGGTTGATAAACTCAATTCTTCCCGCATCCTAACGAAAAACTTCTGTCATTAACTTTGGATGCTAAACTTCACAACAATGCTTTTACCTGATTGTAGTTATCCTTCTCTTTTTACTTAGTGCACAATTATTTGTTCTCTTGACTCTTCAGTTCCAAGTTATCAGTATGATGAGACCAAGAGAACCATCATAAGGTTGGAACAAGGTGCCCGATCCTGCTTGAGAAGGGCTATGACATCACACGAAGCTCTTGCCATCTTGTATGGCCGCCATTTGAGGCATTACATCACGAAACCCGAGGTGTTGAAGAAACTACCTTTTTTATTCTCTTTTTGATTGGTTATCATGCATATTATAATAGTAATGTAAAGAAAGGTGATTGAATACGTCGATTCAAACTTTAAATTGATGGGAAAATGCTGTACATGAAATGCATCTACTGAAGGGGCTCTGAGTCACTGTTGCATTCATATCTGTTAACTTTCCTGCATTCTTGAAAATTACTATATATATCTCTATTCAGAGCAAGTGCTTCATTCATGTGATAAGTTTCAATCAAAATACAATAACTAGGCAACCCTGATTCAATATTCCAAGTAAAACCATGAATTCTGATACAAGATGCATGTCACAAATATTATTATAGCATAAATATCAGATGATCTGTGTCTTATTATAGCATCTCTGGGCCTTTTAGGGTTCACTGTGACTTATAGTAGTGTGCACACCATTTTTTTGTAAAACTGTCCCTTGATAGTCGTAATTTTCTAATCATGCGCATACGTGTTTCTTTGATCCTTACATGTTATTTATTGGTAATACTTTGTTGTTGATTCTTGTCCTGTGATTTTGATTTATTTTCAGGTTTTACTTGGAAGATCAACTGATGATATGGATGTTGATATTGATCTGAGGAAAGAAGGAAGAGCTAATAAAATCTCTAGGCGGCAGGTATTGTTTTGCATCTTTGTGCTTGATAAGTTTTTTCCGACGCGGTAAAGAATGAAGATAGTACTAAGAGCCTTACCTTTAAAAGTAGTAGAGGCATGTATAGGATGAGCATATATGTAAGACTGTTATAGGGTTCCGTACACTGTTTATGTATAAATTGAAACCTTAATTACCGCATTCATTTGGATCCACTCAGGCTATTATCAAAATGGAGGCAGACGGTTCGTTCTTTCTGAGAAACTTAGGTAAGAGTTCAGTGTTGGTGAATGGCGTTGCAGTAGCCTGTGGGCAGTTGCTGAACCTTAGCACAAGTTGTTTGATTGAGGTAATCTATCGAATTGTTTTTTCCATGTTGTTGCTTGGCCACTGCTTAATAACGAACATACATGTATAAATTTTGAAACTTGCTGCATTTGTAGATAAGGGGGATGAGTTTTGTGTTTGAGATCAACCAAGATTATGTAATGAAGAACTTGAGTAGATATTTCCTGAAAAATAAAGGAAAGACGGGCAAATCTGATTGGTCGGCCGAGGACGAATCATGAGCAATCAAAAGGGTTAAAAAGGTTCCATGGTAAGTTAATATCTAGGCTTACAACCCCAGGTTGAAATAAATTGCTCCCCTGTAAAATGTTAGTGTAGATATTCCGTGTTTTAGAGCTCGTTGATCTAGCCGCATTCCACACGCGCTGTCTGTGTGTTGTATACTTTCTTGATGTATTAGAAATTAATGAGGTTTTTATACACTTTGCCACTTTCAGCCACACTTTTTATGTGAAGAAGATGGAATATAGGACTTAGGAAATGGCCATGTGTGGGTGCTGAAAATATGAAGAATATACTTATTTTGCTTTTAAAAGGGAAAAAGAGGCCTTAATCATATGGATTTTAACCTCTTTTTACTATACATTTTGAAAGAGGAATTGATGTGCCCACATTTGCTTGGTTATTTATGTGACAATAATTATTCCTAGTTCCACAATTGTTTGTTTTTTGAAGTAGAAACAAATTAAGGATGATGGATTACATAGACAATTTGGTGGTGTGGTCCAAGGTAGAAAAGTAGTAACAAAAATATGTGAAGTTAGTTAAATGTTGGGGCAACCATTAAATTAAAAAGGATTTTTTTTTTTACTTGGGTTGTAGAGATAATTTAAATTACACGTGTATGATGCAATCGAGTGTGCTGTGTATGTTGCGATAGAGTAGTAGAGTTTCCCATTACCTAGTAATAATCGGATTAGTTAAGTTTTTGCACTTAATTACTTGAAAATGTCATCTTTTCAAAATCTTGTTTTGGTGGGAATTCTTTGCCTTTTTATTTGGGAAATGCTTATTCTAAATTGGAAGTAAGTGGCTATGTGAATATAAATTATACTCCTGTAATTTTGACCGTCTAAATATTAGTATATCTTCACTAAATGGGCCATTGATTTTTTTATAGTATTCGTGGTGATATACATAGAGGATGACAAACTATATACTACTATTATTATGGTTGCTGCAGGTTAATTTATGTACATATTTTTTAGTATTGACATCTTATGCAATTTCCGAAAAGTAATTGCTATTTATAGTAATAAGTTAGATTCTTAGTCATCTTCTTTCACAATTACTACTCCTATTAAATAGGTGTAACAAACGTCATTTATGAACACTGATGTGGGTACCTGTATTTGAAATTTTCCTCTTTTAAGTAAGTTTTAACGTATTGTCTAGTTTTTTTTTTTTAAGTTGAAATCTATGATTTTGATATCTATTTCTTTTTTACGAATATCTATTATACGAATTGAAAATACGGTACAATCTAGTACTCCCTTCGTCTTATTACAAGTGAGACAATTTATTTAGGTATATGCATTTAGTAGTGAAAAAAAATACAAAGAAAAAGTAAGAGAAATGATACAGTGAGACAATTTATTTAGGTATATGCATTTAGTAGTGAAAAAAATACAAAGAAAAAGTAAGAGAAATGATAC
>NC_062967.1:52588220-52683875 GCF_023119035.1 Salvia hispanica
TATAATATGGGGGTATTTTAGATTTTTTAGCTATCGCCTACTGGAGAACAATATATATATATATATATATAGGGGTGTATTCAGATTAAAACCATAATGTATATTAAAACATCAAACCATGTAAAATAATGTACATTATACACACTAATAATGTACATTTTATTCATGTATAATGTACTGTCAGCATAATGTACAGAATTCATATAATGTAAATGTACATTATTAGTGTGTACAATATTTAGAACAGTACATTATACATGAATAAAATGTACATTATTAGTGTGTATAATGTACATTATTTACACGGTTTGATGTTTTAATATACATTATGGTTTTCATCTGAATACACCCCTATATATATATATATATATAGGGATGTGATCAAATGAAAACCATATATATAATGAAAACTCAAAACTTTAATCCTAGCCACTAATTTTTACAGATCTGTGTTTAATATTGCGTTGTTTTTTAATCTCAACAAAAGTATGTATTTTATCAACAAGGGGTATTTTTGTGAGATTATTTTTGAACGATTTGTCATCCTGATTTCTCTCCCACTTTCCAAAACCAAAAATTTTCAGATCTTAACACATAACTGACGTCAAAAATTAAACTTGGTTGAAAAAAAGCACAAAATTCAAGTTGATACAACCAAAACCCTAGTTCAAACAAGAAGTGAAATTTTTTTCCGCAACAAAATGCTTGAATTTTGTGTTGAAATTGTGTTGCTCATGTGTTGATGTTGAATTTTGGGTTGAAATCGTGTTGATTCAATATTGATTCTTACGTTTAAATTGGTTGATTGTTTTGGTCTGATTTTGAAATCGAATTTTGGTTGGTAATAGGCTGTGCAGTAGAATTCTGATAGTCTTTGCAGTTGAAATGGCTTCAATTATGCGTTGATCCTGTGTTGATCATGTATTGATGTTGAATTTTTGGTTGAAATCGTGTTGATTCTATATTGATTCTTACGTTTAAATTGCTTGATTATTTTGGTCTGATTTTGAAATCGAATTTTGGTTGGTAATAGACTGTGCAGTAGAATTCTAATAGTCTCTGCAGTTGAAATGGCTTGAATTATGCGTTGAAATTGCGTTGATCCTGTGTTGATGTTTGAATTTTTGGTTGAAATCGTGTTGATTATATATTGATTTTTACGTTTAAATTGCTTGATTATTTTGTTCTGCTTTTGAAATCGTATTTTTGTTGGTAATAGTCTCTGCAGTAGAATTCTGATAGTCTCTGCAGTTGAAATCGTATTTTTGTTGGTAATAGTCTCTGCTATTGAATTCTGATATCTGTTGGTAATAGTCTCTGCTGTTGAATTTGGTCTGCTGAGTTTGTGCTAAATTTGTATTGATTGCGCGTTGATTTGTGTTGATCTTGTGATATGATTTTAGGTGTATTCCGTACAGAAACTTACATTGCTTTTTTGTTGATTTTGTGAGTAATTGAAACTGATTAATTAACGTGAATAGTGGAAGGAGAGAGAACGACGAAATCGGGATTGCATAATTATTCCATAAATAAATGATTCACTTTATTATGAAAATGTCTAATATGTCCTCTGTTGCCAGATTCATAGAGGTTATTGAAATTAATAATCTGGAAACATAATATGCGTTGATAACTAATAATTAGTGGCTAGGATTAAAGTTTTGAGTTTTCATTATATATATGGTTTTCATTATATCACTACCCTATATATATATATATATATATATATATATATAGGGATGTATTCAGGTAGAACGCTAAGTATAAGTAAAACTCAAAACACTTGCAATCCATTGGATCTTATGATCTAACGGTTAGATTAATGCCACGTGTCATCTAATGATGTAGAATTTTAGACTAATAATGTAGCTCGGATAATAATGTAGCATTTTAGTTTAATAATGTACAGTTTTAGTCTTACAATGTACATTTCCATTCTAATAATGTACCTCGGCGAATAATGTACATTTTTAGTATGATAATGTAGCTTATCACAGCCATCCAATCTAAGGATCTAAGGGCTGTGATTAGTGCTGTGTTTTACACTAAGATGCTGTAAGGATCCTAACACACCCCTATATATATATATATATATATATATATATATTGTTTAGACATTATTTCAGCTCTATGCTATTTAGACATAAAAGGAATTTAAATAGTCAATAATAGCTTTATGCTATTTAGACAGAAAAAGAATTTAAATAGTCAATAAACCCTAACCTCAAAATACCACAATCCACACTGACTCTTGGCACCCCTCGAGTACATTCGAAATCATCGGCCACTTGATTATCACGCATCTTTTCTGCTTGCTTCTCATAGTGATTAACAAACTCGGTTAATGTCATTGTCTTACAAGACAAATGTTTGAAAACATTATTCGTGCTTTCACTTCTTTGTGTAGATCTTATGCCGGCCGAAAAACTAGCACGGTTAAATGCGGGGCACCATTTATGACGCAACGAGTACAAATTACACAACCACTTATTTTCCCCAACATTCCATTCTTCACATAGATCTCTCCAAAGCTGCTCCATCTCATTCTCCATTTCAACTTCATACATAATTTTATTGAATTTTGCCTTAAATCGAGAATCCGAAAGAAGATGCGAAATATGTTGGGTGGCATTTTTAGAGATATGCCAAACACATAACCGATGAACACTATTTGGGAAAACCTTGCCAATAGCATTGGCCATTGCACTATCTTGATCAGTGAAAATTGTTTTAGGTGCCTTGCCTCCCATTGCCTCCATGAACGTCTCAAAAACCCAAATAAATGAGGTTATTGTCTCATCTAGCATAAAAGCACAACCAAATAAAACATTCTTCCAATGATTATTAACCCCCACAAAAGGCGCACACACCATGTTGTACTTGTTTGTACGATACGTCGTATCAAATACAACAACATCACCAAAACAATCATAATCTATTCGTGAAGCACCATCGCACCAGAAAAAATTAGTCATTCTATTTTGGTCATCTACTTGGAACGAGTAGAATAGATTACTTTCGGAAGCTTGTAAAGACTGTAAATGCTTCAAAAGGCTTTGACAATCTCCTGCACTTATTAAGTTCATCCTCTTTGACTGTAAAAAATTTCTAGCATCCTGAAGAGTAAAAACAACATTTTGTGCTCCCCCCGCTTCATTTGTTAGGTAAGAATAAGCTTTTATGGCTTTAATCCCAGATTCTACCATGGTGTTAAGAATGCATCCCTTCGTTTCTGTAATCTTTCGACACGATCTAATCAAGTGCTTTTGATTATCCTCAACAAAAGGATGATTATGAAAATCATTGAATTCGACCACTTCCCAAACACCTCCTTCTATATGAAATCTAATACGAGCCACACACCCACATCTTTTTAGTGACCTTTCAGTTTTTCTATCATCGGAGGGGGCAAATTCTGAGTATCCCTCACAACAGCACAAAAACGTGCATCCTCGAAGCTCGTTTTTACGATTATAAAATTTCTTACCTTTACGAATTTCGAATCCCTTGCTGAAGGCATATGCATTATAGGCCTGATACGCCTCTTCTTCATTTGTAAAAGTCATTCCACGTTTAAATACAAATTCAGTCTCCACAATACGCACGTAGGAATCAGATGGAATTTCTGTCATAGAAAAAATATGTATAATTCAATATAAATTCACGCAATTAAAAATACTACTGTATGTTAATAAATTCAAATTAAGGATTCACTATCTTATCATTATGCAATTAAAATGAAATTATGAGTAATAGAAGAACGTCAATTGTAAAATCAAGAATGAGTATTTTCAAAAACACATTACAAAATAGTTATAATAACATATTCCACTATCTGTGTAGTCAAACAACACATACATACACCATATAAAGATAATGGAGGAAAACTTACCCATGGAATTCAAAAGGGATGGAGAAGTGGAGATGATTTCTTCTCTATTGTATGATGAGACCGAATGATTATGCAGTACACATAAAAATATTTTTATATTATAAGGGAGATATTGTAGTATCAAATTCTATGATATATTCATTCCATATCTAATACTAGGATTGCTACTTTCCATAAATGAATTACCGGAGCCGTTAGTTTAGCATATTGGAGTTAAATTTATGTGGCATTTTACTTCCATTTGTCACTAAATTAGTGGTGAGGTACACCACATAATCATGCCACTTGGTATGGAATGAGTATGGAATTTTTACTCGTCCACATCTAGGGATGTCAATTCAACCCGAAACTCGTGGGCCGGCCCGAACAACCTGGTAATATGAGCGGATTAGGGCTGTAATTTTATTACCCGAATACAAAACGGGCTAAACGGGTTGACCCGAATGGGTTGGCGGGTTAAACGGGTTGGTCCGAACGGATTACTGGTCGGCCCGATAGATTGTGAGTTTTAATTATAAGATATAAAGTTTTAGGGGTTTTTTTATATTTTTGATTCCTCAATCTTCATTCTACGCAATCGTTAGTCTTATTCAATCTTCATTCTACACTTTTCCACTCGATCCCACAATATCAACTTTCAAGTTCCATCAACTCATTATTGCACCGTCTCATCATCTGTCACTAGTGTCTTACCATCACCAAAGCCAATTAAGACAAAATTAAGAACTACCACATCAAAATCTTAATATATTTATCATTTTATTAATGATTCATGTAAGATATGGTTTTTAATTTTCATAAAGAATTAGTTACGAACAATGCCATAATAATGACACGAACACAAGCTTTAATTTATATTGTAGTTGATCGAGATGAAATGGTTCTTTTCAAGTATTATTGAAGAAAACTATGAAAGTTTGAAGATTTTATATGATTCTAAACTAAAAAGGAAAAAGTATCTAAAATTTAAAATCATCTTATAGAAGAAAATTTTGATATAAGAGATTATTTTCGAAAGCTTTTAGGCCCGAATAGCCCGATGGGTTAGCCCAAAACCCGACGGGTTAGGATTAGGGTTGAAAATTTATGACCCAAAAAATCCATAACCCAGATGGCCCGCACCCAAATAGCCCAGCGACCCGAGTGGGCTGGCCCGAACCCGAACGGGTTAGCCCGATTGACATCCCCTGTCCACATCTATCTAGGTTGAGAATATTGATAAATTGTACAAAGGTATCGACTGAAAGATCTTTTGTAACCATGAGTCTATCGATTAGTCTACAATGTAGAAGGAGGTTGAATTTGGCAACCACTTGGCATTCAAAATTGTCAACTCTGCATAATTCCATTTCCATTTAGAGTAGTACTCCCTCCGTCCCCCATTAGGAGTCACACTTTGACCGGACACGAGTTTTAAGAAATGTAAAGAAAAGTTGGTTGAAAAAGTTAGTGGAATGTAGGACCCATTTTTTATATTGATTTTATAATAAAATGTGAGTGAATTGAGTTAGTGGAATGTGGGAGCTACTTACTATTTATGGTAAAAATGAAGTGTGACTCTTAATTGGGGACATACCGAAATAGAAAAGTGTGACTTTTAATCAGGGACGGAGGGAGTAATAAAAGCTGCATTGACAGCAGTATGACGCATGAGTGACCAAAATTCTCAAATTTGAATCCAATCTTTGATCATATGAAGTGAAAATAATGTGGTATTCTTAATGAAGATTAGGAGCAAGGATGCCCTGATTGAAGAAGGGTGCAAATTTCGTGTTTTGAGCTCCTTTGGGCAATATCATAACTTAGGCCTCTGTTCACTTCTACTTATCAAAAGGAATGTTGTAGGGCATGAATGTATCTTCAAAAGCTTGTAATAATTCCTCTTTTTTCCCTATGATTTTGTGTTACTCTGATACTAATATGGACATAATGTACTATAAAGTTCATAGAGTTTGATTTTATAAAGAATCATTTCTAACATTGTTATGAACTTTGATAATAATTTTCCACTTACTTACCTTCCAACATTTCTTTCGTCTCATCCTTGCATTGACTTCAAATTTTCAATGTTGGTTTATTTTTTGAACCAAGTTTACAGAGACTTCTTAGTTAATTGCACTAGTCAATTATAATGTTTAGATTCAGTGCTCATGAAAATCACTTGCATTGACCCATCAAACATATATTGTTTCAGAAAATCTTGCCAAAATTTATAGTCATTCATTAGCAGACTTTGTAGCAAGTGTCCTATTTCTTTCCTTTTCACCTTCTTCTTCTCTTATAAGGTTAGCATAGTAAACTTCAATCAGAGTAGCAGACCTTAATGATAAGTTACCTCACAATGTAGTGTATCAAAAATATCAATACGAATCATTGAATATGTCAACACAATTTAATATTGACATTTTATATGTATTACATTGACATTTTATGATAACTATATTGACATAAAACTAATACTTGAAAAATATGAAAATTCAAAAAAAAAAATCAAATTTTGACATCGGAACATATGCAAGTGAGATCCCATTAGAATCCTTATAAAATTATCTTTAATTTGATGTATGTTGTGTAAAAAAGTAATTTAAATTGAAATAGCTATACTCATTTAAAGTTTTGGGATATTTTTTAAAAGTTAGTTAGACTAATTTGTTGTAAATTGACCTTAATTACCTTACTGATGTTTTTTGTTGATCGTATTGACATTTCGAGACTGATGATCTAGGCCTTTGATTTGAATATCTAATGGTTAGTATATTTAATTATAGTTAATAATTAAGTATTGAGTTACCAATACACATTGGATAATGTGCAATGTGCGAATATATATAAATAACAGAAGATATCATTGATGCATGTGTTGAAAAAATCCCATTAGACTTTCAGAAGTTGCAGGGTTGAATTATTAAAGTCCAAATAATTAATGAATACATGCATGTCCAACCAAACAGACGCAGCTTTTGTTGCCCTAATTTGCAAGTATTTCTTGAATGACATGAGATTTTAAGTGGAATAGTTTAGTATGATAAAGTAGAATGAAAAAGGTGATTGAGTATTTTAATGAGAAGAGAGGAGAGAGAAATTTATTTCCAAAATAGAAAGTAGACATCGTAAATGGGACACACTAAAATGAAAAGATGGACATCTTGAGTAGGATAGAGGGAGTATATGTTAATTTTGGTTATATCAACATCAACATACTGAAAGTAAAGGTGGAAGAGTATTTTGTGGGTGGAAAGGGCTGACAATTTTTTATCTGATACGATAATCCGACACGAATCAGCACGAAGTTAACCTGACACAAACATGCACGTATAGGTTTTGGGTCATTATAGAGTCGACCTAATAAGAAGCGGAAGATAACGGATTGGTTTGGGTCAGGTTTGGATTTGACCTCATTAAGTTGGGTCAATAACGGATTGACCCGATAGCTAACCAATCCGCGCGATTTGATAGGAATGTTTTATTTGCACCCACATAGTCACATACAAATATTCACAAACTTATGTTCATATGCAGGTGACTAGGTGAGAATACCCAGTCACAACTTCTTCCATTGCGCTAGAATCTACATTTTCCAATCATAGGCTGGTGGAAGTCATCAACACAAATCCCAATTTTACAAAGGGACATTCATGTTGCTATTCTGTTAGGCAGACATCCTTCTTTCTTTATTTCATAATATAGGTTAGATTCATCATGAGAAATACATAACACATATTCAAAACTAATCCATGATGCCTATATCTTTATATCTCTTCTTCACAAAACACACATTACATCTCTCATAAGTACAATTCTATATCCCTCATACAGGTGGATTTAAAATTAATCCATGATCCATATATCACTATATATATCAAGATATCTATATATCTATCTCTTGAGTGAAAAATGAAAAATCTCACACACAAAAAGTGGAGACTAACTCATTCATCAATCCACCATGTCATGATACCCCATGTCCCAAACCGAACCCGCCTGATCCAAATCCCCATAAACCGCCGGCCCGAACCCGAGCCGCTCGATCTCATCAATGGTCCATAAACTTCCAGAAACATCACCGCTGCCGGCGCTCTCCCCCTCAGCCTCATGAACATTGCTCTTCTCCATCAACGGCATCTCCAGCCAATCACACAGATTCAACTCCTGCAAAATAGTATTCCTCTCATTCACAACCATCTCATCCTCATTACTATCCCCAAACCCCGCCTCCGCGGCTGACCTCCCGGCCCGTCGCCCGGACCCAAACTCACACGGCCGCTTCTCATTCGCATTAATTGATCCGTCGCTCGCCTCCTCCTCGTCCTCGTCCTGTTCATCATCTAGATCGGAGATAACGAGCGATTTCTGAGTCAATTTAACCAGGGCTTCCTCCTGATTCACGACCTTCGCCCACGTCGCGGTGTCCTTCGCCGTCATCTTATGCTGCAGCGACTTGGACTGGTTGACGAGCCTCCTCATCCGCTCCAAATCCGGCGCCATGTGCTTTATAATCGCGGCGAGCACGCTGACCTTCCACGCCTTCTTCAGGTCGTGGGGCTTGCGGTAGGGGGGCGGGCCGTGCTCGTGCGCGGCCTCCCCCTGGTCCCCCCACCACAGCTCGTCCCCGCGCGGCCACCACGGCGGCGCCAGGCCCCTCTCCAGGGGAAAGCGCCGCTGTGGGGGCACGCAGTGCTGCATGAGAGCAGAAAGCAGCGACCCCAGCGTCGTGTCCTGGAGCTCCTGCAGCATGTGCATGAAGGAGTCCGGGCTGATCTCTGCGGCCGCGGCAGCGGCCGCGGCCACCTGGGGGAGGAAGTCCGCGATCGCAGTGGGGGCGTTGCGGTCGAAGCGGACCTCCTCCTTCCACCAGCCACGGAGGCTGTCAGAAGCCCCCGTGACTGGCTTCCCTTTTTCAGGGACGATGCCGTAGACGAAGCCCTGGCCCTTGCAGACGTCCATGATCTTGGCCATGTATTTGAGCACGGCGTCCTGGGCGCGGCACATTTTTTTGCGGCGGGAGAGCTCGAGCTTCTCCGCCGTGCCGGGCTCGTCGGCGGCGTCGAGGGTGGCCTTCATCTTCTGCATCCGCATCCGGTCCTTCCACATGCGGCGGTTGAGGTCGGCGTAGCTGATGACCTCGTCGTCGCTCGGCAATTCAAGGTCGGAGGCGGTGCTGCTCGGCGGAGGCTCCAGAGCCTCCGCCGTGCAGTCGTGGATCTCGACCATCTTATCCACGGTTGTGGCAATTGTAGTGAACTATTATTAGATAGGGAGTGAGTGAGATGAGGGAAAATGTGATTGCGGTTTACGAGATTTGAAGAGGGATGTTGGATTTATATATAAGTGGACATGTGAGTTTTTGAGGAAATTGATGCAATATTTTGTGATTTGGTTTGAATTCGGCTTATCTTAGCAATCAGGTAAACCCTACGCAGAGGAGGGCGATGCATGCTTGACACGTGGCAATTTCGTATTCCAAGTCAGCAGTCCATTGTCCATGACCTAAGTTGTAGTACATGAAGATGCCACAATATATCCATGCTTGTAGTATATGAAGATGCCACAGTATATCCATGACCTAGGTTGTAATCTTTTTTTCTACTATATAATACTCGCTCCGTCCGGCATTAGAAGTCCCAATTATGGACGGCACGAGTTTTAAGAAATGTTAAGAAAAGTGGGTGGAAAAAAGTTAGTGGAATAGAGGTCCCACTTGTATACATTAGTTTTAAATTAAATGTAAGTGGAATGAGTTAGTGGAAGGTTGGACCCTATTACCATTTATGGTAAAAGTGAACCGAAACTCCTATTCGCGGAAAGAGGGAATAGTAGAGACATTTTTTTCCGGTATGAAATTAAGAAAAAGATGTCTAAAAGTATATTAAATTAAAAGATTATAAAATAGAAGAGAAGAGAACGTAATAAAGTAAGAGAGAGGAAAAAGTAAGAGTGAGAAAATGTGTTACTCCCTCCATCCTTGAATAGGTGTCTCATTTATTTTCGGCACGGATTTTAAGAAATAGTAAGAGCATCTCCAATGGCGGCTAGCCGATTCCCGGGAGCTGGCCGGTCCGCTAGCCGACTATTGCAACAGGCGAGCGGCAAATCGGCGAGCCGATCGGCTAGCCCACGCCGATTCGCGGGCGCTAGCCGATCCGCTGGCCGCCATTGTAGGCTCCCGATCGGCTAGCGATCGGCCAGCGCCATTTTTTTTTTAATTTTCGAAACTCTATATATGAGTGACATAATGAACCGAGGCTCCTATTCGCGGACAGACTAAAATGGCAAAATGGGACTCCTATTCGCGGACAGATGAAGTAATTTTTACTAAAAAAAGAAATGTATATACTCCATCCGTCCCAAGATAAGCGAGTCATATTCCTTCCACTATAAGTGAGCCATTTCTCTTTTTAGCAAAAAATCATCTCTTTTACTTTATTCTCCACCTACTTTATTCTCTCTTTACTATTCTACTTTTCTCTCTCTTATACTTTCCTCGCTCTACTTTAACTCTCTAAATATCAATTTCTTGCCCAAAAAATATGTTTTGCTAATCTTAAAACGGAGGAAGCACTACAATGGAACACCCAAAATAAAATAAGTTGATTCTATTACTATAAAATGGATAAAATGGAGGGATAAATAGCATGAGACACTATAAACTGGGATGGTGATCCAATTGACAAATTAGTAAATTGAACTTCCAGAGTTAACACTCACATTTATATTGATGGTTCAGTTTTATTTTTGTTCACATATAGAGCTCTTTATATAAACAAAGTGAAATATCAACTGTCTTACATCAAAATAGTTTCAACAGACTCATCAGCCATGCATATCATTGAATAACATTTACACTATTCATGAATTCTTATGTCAACTTTCAAGCTAACAAATTTAACAGTAGTAACTTTTTTTAAGAATAATTAGTAGTAACAATTTTCCGTCTAAGCTGATAGTAATTATTTTCCGTCTAAGCTGATAGTAATTATTTTCCGTCTATATATGTTGTAATAACGGAAACTCCCAACCTTATTAGATGGAGGACAAGCATCTTATCAATTGAATGGCACTTTATAGTTTAATTAATTAATTGTAACTTGGGAGTAGTATGGAACTCTTTTCACTTACTCAATTAGTGGGTTTTACACATATTTTCCTATTCTTTCTTATTTATATGTTTCAATTAAATTGATTTGCAAATAAACAAAAAGTACTAATTTTATTAAAATAATGAAATATTACATAATTAAAAAATCATGCATAACTGAAATTATAAGGAAAGGCATGGTTGAAATAAAAAACTAAATTACTAAAGTGACTTAAGATAATTATGAATTAGATTTTTAAAACAATATAAGGATCAAACAATCCTAAATCTTATTTTTCATATTATGAGAAGAAGCTTTTTTATACACAATTAGCGTTAAGGTACTCCCTCAGTCCTAAATTGTTATTTAAAAAGTAAATGGGGCCAAAGTAAAGTATAAGAGAGAAAAAATAGATAAATAAAAATGAAAATAAAATAAGTGAGAGAATAAAGAAAGATAGAAGACATATATTATATTTTGTTAAAAAGTGAAATGAATCACTTATGGAGTAGTATTTTTAACACAGCATATCAACTGTTGACACTATGTTGACATTTTTTATTGTTTTTATTTTGTCATTTGTTAATATTTTTTAACTGTTCAAATCATAATTTGAAGTTTGTACAATATATGCATTTGATTACCGTTAACACTATTTATTGTTGTTATTTTGTAATTTGTTGACATTTTCTAACAATTTAGAATTTGTACAATATTTGTACTCCCTTCGTCCCATGTTACTCACACTTTATATTTTAGGCCATAAATTTGAGATAAATTTTTTAGTGTAGTTAAATTAGAATTTTAAGTGTAATTAGACATCACTTAATAAATGAGCTCTTAACTTAATCTAACATATTAATTAAATGCATTAATTCTAACTTAAACTATAAATAGTGTAAGGAGTTTGTGACGAGGCGATAAGCAACAGTGTAAGTAATATGGGATGGAGGGAGTATTTGATTATGTCCCTATATTAAGGTATACATTCTTTCACTTCTTGTACACTATAATTCATCCTTCTATAAAAGATGATATCTCTGTGTTCTAAAACTCATTCAATTCAATATATACAAGACTACTCAATACAACAGCACATACTATTAAGTTAATATGCTTATTAATTTTGAATATTAGAAAAATATATTTGATGTATGGGGCAGACGCAGTCAGTTTCTCGTGGGTGTGTTTGAATTGACGTTTATCTTTTATTTAGATAAGAACATAACCATTTTGCAGCAATGATTTTCTTGGTTTTCAATTTCTATTTGTGGTGTTTGAATTGATGGTATGTTATCTATAGTCCTTAATAATACATGTTTGGTTTGTTATATAAAGCCACATTATAGTAGGAAATTTTAAAACTACCCTCTAACTTTTTCTATATTTCCAAGACTGTGGACTATATTTGTAATTACAGGTAATTTAAGATTGAAATAGTGTTGCACACATTATTATCACTGAATTTTTCATGATAATAAAACGGTCATTTTCAGCCTTAATTCAACGGACCCTTGTCCATTGAAAGCGGACCATACAGAAATTTAACCAACAAATCAAACTCTTGGACCATTAAATGAACCCTAAATATTCTATTCCTGTCAAAGAGTTAAAGAAACTAAAAAGGCAATTCGTATTATTTCTTCTTGAATATTAGTACTATTTTGATCCCGTATAACTTGAAGATAATTGCAGAAAGTTAATTTGTTGTGTGTACAAAACTAGTAGTAATAATTATTGATTCTCGTAAAACATAAAAAAAAAATTAAGTATTTTAATGTATACTATATTTTAAATAATTAATTTTACTATTGGTATAGAATATTGTAAAATGATCCGCGATGGTGTTTCCGCATTCCGCATTCAGCGCTGGCTGTCTAACGCAATGAAGAAATCTCCACATAATTATGCATATTTAATAGAAAAAAAAAAACTTATATTTTTCTATATATTTTTCTATATTTAATTTCAGAATACTATCGTTAGCGCATGTAAAGTCCCGGTGTAAGAATGAGGGGAATTGAAATCTTTGTCGATAAGTAATTTGCGGCAAAATAGTGTCCAATTTAGATTCTTGAGACTGACGTCCTGTATAACCAACTTCCTCTATCAATTTTGAATTCATCTACGTATGTAGTATATCTTATTTTAAAGTATTAAAATAAATTATCCAAGACTTATTTAACTTGTTGTCTGAATATTGGCCTCGTGTTATATAGGAGTAATTCATAATTTTGCTACAAAAATATAAAATTAATTTGGAGGGATTGGTGACCTATTGAGGAGCTTCTTGGTACGATTGAATGGAATAAGGAGGGAATGAAATGAGGATAGGAATATGATTCTATTCTCGTGCTTGGTAAGCGCAAGGAATATAAAGAGAATGTAATTATTATTCCTTGATTAATTTCATTCATATTCTTGGTAATTACAAATAATATAGGAATGGAATGAAATATGAACAGTTACACACTACACACACTATATATACACTGCACACACTACACACACTGAACATACACTAAACACACTGCACACACTTAAGAAAACCGAATATCTGGTCAGAAAAAAATTGAAGTTTAAAACTAGATTCATGATAAGTCGTATTCTAACCCTTGGTTACTGGTCAGTATGTCGTGATTTGCATGTATTATCCGCAAAATAGTTGCTTAAGTGTGCAGGATAAAGAGGTCCAAGTCAGTAGAAGATGGTTCGGACAACTCGGGTGAAAAGAGCGCTAGAAGGGTGCAATACTGACCAGGATGCATGTCAGAGAAAAAGGCTCGAGATGGAGAAGAAGGATAGCTGGGATGGTCAACCATAAACAAGGGCAAGAGAGTCATTTCGCGAAGGAAGTCTACCCTAAAAGCAAGGGCAAGCCTCTCTATAAAATAAGCCACTTGGAGAGAGAGAAGGAGTTCTTAGTTCGGAGTCCAACCAACACATAGTTAGAATTCTCGCTCGATGATCAGTTCCTTCAGCATTGTCCACATTCTTCTCGTTCCTCGCCACAACTATGGTCACCTGAAGTTCCAGACGTCCACTGGAGAATCATCATCCACCGTTCCAGCCAGTTTGTCTCGTAGCAGTAGCAGTTTCATCGCCGGAGTGGCATAAACAATCTTTAATCGCTTTCCTAGTTTAATTTTTACTAGTTTTCTTCGTTGGATCTGTTGTAAACTTAAATCTTGTTGCCTTTTGAAGTATTTCGTTAAGATCCAAACATTTTAATTATGAAGTTTGTTTTTCGCATCTCTCTTTGGTTTGAATCTGCTTCATTCTTCCTAGGAAAGTTAGATCTAGTTATCGCGTTTATTTTCTAAGTGTTTACGCATGTCTTCGTCTGAGTAAGCTAAATCTGGAGTTGTTAATTGAAATTTCAAAGTTCATGTTTCAGTTTAAGTTTTCGTGCATGGGTTTTTTATTTTGCGTTGCCATTACCACCTTGCATGTTAGCCAGTAGGAGTAATCTGCAGTTATTAGCCGTTAATCTTTAAGTTTAAGCTTTTTAATTGATGGATCTTGTGTTTGAAGTTGAGAATCTGAGTTTATGCATGGAGTTTGTGTTCATATAATTTCTGTTAATACTTGTTGAAGAAGAAAACATCACAATCCACTTTTGCTTTGGACCACTTTTGTTTTTTAGTTACTTTTTACTTTTGTCATTTACTTTAAGTTTGTACCCTCTAGACCCTAAACCCTAAACCCTAAACCCTAGACCTGTCAGAGTTGCCACCCAGCCATCACATATACCCTGTTGTTTTATATTTCCTTATTTAGTAACTGTCTACTTTCCACATGTCTCTGAGATACATTGTTCCCTATTTTCACGTACACAACCACATGTCGGTCATTTTCACGCCCACTAGTCAGTAGAGTATCATCTTTCATTTCTGTCCAGGTAGAATCTCAACCCAAAAGCGTGGTATATGACCAAAACCTTCCAGATTATCACCACAATTATCCGAACGTGTCCATCTCTGTGGGATTCGACCCTTACCTCCACTATACTAGCCAGTAGAAGTGAGTTGAGGAATTTATTTGATACCAGGATCCGGTCATCGTGCCAACAACTCAGCTAGGTTGGGATTTTCATCCTGATCAGTTGGACGCACCCTTAATTTAACACAACACCGAAACTTGAGACCTATCAATTCATTTTTTCGGTGTGTTTCAATTCATATTTTTTGACAAATTTCATTTTTTTTGGTTTGGTGCGAATGTATAAAATATATCAAATTCATTTTTAAATATTATACTTTAAAATTATTTTGTAAAAAAATAAAATATATATTTTTGTTAATTTATATTAATATATTAATAAATGAAATAATGTTTCGATTTTCAAATAATTCAATTCGATTAGGTTTTCATTTTCATAACAGTTTGATTTTTCTATTTAACCGAAAAATCGAATACTCACTCCTACTTCACAAAATTTGTGCAGTGTGTGTATAGTGTGTGCAATGTGTACAATGTGTGTAGTATAAGTATATTGTGTGTAGTGTAGTGTAGTGTATATAGTGTGTGTGTGTAGTGTGTAAGATGTGTGTACAGTGTGTTGAGCGTGTAGCATGTGTAGTGTGTCTATAGTGTGTGCAGTGTAGGCAGTGGCGAAGCCAGAAATTTTACAATGGGGGGCCCAAATTACTGTTATTAGTTATAGAATTTTTTTGGTGTTCGTGACGTCGGAAGCTTGAAATAATTGATATTTTTAAGTTTTACGTATGTATAATGGATGAAAATAATTTTTTTATAGAGTAAAGGTCAATTTTGGTCCTAAACATATGACCAAAATATGAATTTGGTCCAAAACATTCACTTTTTGAAATATTGGTCCATAACAAATGAAATCCGTGCCAATTAGGTCCACTTTTTATGGTTATGTTAATTTTTATCGGTCAACCATCGATAAGCGAAATGTTGACCCGATTACGCAATTATGATTACTGCATATATGTACTTACTTTTTAAAAGATTGAAAATGAAAAATCAAAAATGCAAAATTAAAAATGTAAAATTAAAAACAAGTTTATGATATTAAAATTCAAAATATACGCGATTCACTTTTAAATTTTCACTTATCCCTCTATTTCTTCTCTTTCTTCTCCAAGAACCCTATTTTTATCTTTCTCTGCAACACCACCATACACTATCCGACCGACCCATCGGATATGGCCTACTCGAGGTGCAACAAGGGTTCCGGCAATGGCGGCAGCACACAAGACCTTCGATTTAGCTACGTTTTCTGCAACACGTCGCTTCGGATTGTCACCAACCAAGCAAAACCGGCAAGGGGAAAGCTTTACTTTGTATGTGAGAACAATGAATGTTGTTCCTTCAAGTGATGCGAGTCAATTCATGAAGTCGAAGCCAGTTCTTAGTAAACCTCAGTGGGTGGTTCCAATTTTGAGGGTTTAGCATTGAATTATTCTGAAATAGAGGATAAAATTGAGAAATTGATGAATGTTGTGTCGTATTGTTTATTCTTTGTTGTTGTTGTAACAATTGTTTGTGTATTCAAGTAATTTGATGGATTTCAATGCAAAACCCTAATTTTGAATCTGAATTTCATTTTGAATATGGAGGGATGGATTTTGAATATGCTACATATCATTATGGGATGGATATTTGAATTTCGATTAGCAATTCTGGATTAATTTTTTTATTATGAATCTAAATCGAAAAACATACAACTTAATAAACGTCAAAATAGTCCATGATATTCATAATCAAGCTCAAATAGTTCCTGAACATTTTACAATTAGATGACTAATAGTCCGAGATTAAGCCTAATCGGGTCAACATTTCACTAATCGATGGTTGACCGTCAAAAATTGACTGAGCCATCAAAAAATGGACCTAATCGACACAAATTTCATTTGTTATAGACCCGTTTTTCAAAAAGTGAATGTTTCGGACCAAATTCGTATTTCAGCATATGTTTAGGACCAAAATTGACCTTTATTCTTTTTTATAATATTGAAATGTCCCATAGCAAATATCAACGAAAATATAATTATAACAACTAGAATATAATAATTATTTTTTCAAATATTTTTATTTTGAGTATAATAATGGAAGAAAACAATTACGAAGTAAATAAGAATTAATATTAACATATTTAGTGATGTAAAAGAGAATAAATAGAAATTATATTTCAAAAAATATAGAGCAATTAGAAACAAAATATGCATATTATATTGCATAAACATATGAAAGAATAAAAAGTTTGCACATTAATAGAAATAATAAGGAAAATAAGTTATATAAATAGAACTAAAAAAGTTAGATAAAAAGAAAGAAGAGAATAAAATGTAATGCCCCAATAGGAGACATAATCCCAACCTACTACACTCTCCAATTTACATATAGTGTTAGTTTACATGTATAATATATAGGTAAAATAGAAATTGATAGGGGACCATGGGCCTCCCTTGGCCCAAATGTGGCTTCGCCAGTGAGTGTAGATGTAGTGTGTGTAAAGTGTGTATTGTGTGAAATGTGTGTAGTGTATGTGTACAGTGTGTTAAAGTGTGTAGTGTGTGCAACATGTGTAGTGTAAGTATAGCGTATGAAAAGTGTTGCGTGTGTAGTATGTGTAAAGTGTACAATGTGTGTAAATTGTGTAAAGTGTATAGTGTGTTGTGATTTTTTTTTTCAACTATTAAAAATTCTAAATTTTTTGTTTTATTATAAAATCTAAATATTATAAAATTGAGGTGATATTGAATTTATATATAATATAATACTCCATTCGTCCCACTTTAGCAGTTTCGTTGACTTTTCTGCACTTGTTTTATAAAAATGAATAAATAGTTAAAGTGGAGAAATGATAAAATAAAAGATAGAACAATATAAAGAAAGAACAATGTAGCTAAATAGGAGGAATGAGCTATATAGACATTCCTTCTATTTTACTAAGGAATTGTCATTTGGTGATTTCTAAGAAAACAAAATACCAAACAAAGGAATGGAACAGAGGTATAAATGTCATTCTATTATTCCACCACATCAAATAGCTCATGATGGCTTACTGAATTAGAATTGTTGTTCAAGTATGTTTTATCATTGAATAAATATATATTACTACTAGTTGTTTAAAAAAATTGACAGTGAAACACTTGACATATACGTAGCTTTTTTTTTGTTTTTATTATTATTATTATTATTATTATTTTAGATATTGATGGAATGATAACATTCGATGAATTCCCATGTCTTGTCCCTCTATATGGAATGAACCTCTATATGGAATGAACATCACCCTACTTGAGTACTTGGTAAAACACCACCTAGCAAACATTAATTAGTCTCCTTTTCTAGGGTGGAGCATTTTGAATTTTGATCACTTAATTATTAAGTTTCACAAATTATTGTGCTACAGAAAGTCATAATTCTATATACATCTTGTGCACGATATATTTTTATAGTGTATGGGATGTCCGAATTAAAATATGAACTGCAGAAAACTAGAAATCTTTGTCAATAAGTAATTAATTTATCATTTAGTGGGGAATAGAGCCAAGCATAAAATTTTGAAACCGAGGATGTATTTGCCAACTAAGAATTCAAGATTCAGTGTATGGCACAAAATAGGCCCACGTTTTGAACGATGCGTGTGAAATTACTATACATAGCTAGCACAGAGTTCAATCTTAATTAACTTACTACTACTAAAATATTTAAAAAATATATCTTGAATCATTTAGTGGAAAAATACAATGTGACAGGTATGTATTTAAGTATTAATTTATTCCGCTGGTATGTTAGTATGTTACTATGTTGCTGCACTTAAGATGGGAGATGGCATTCGATTTGAATCTCAAGTTAGGACCAAATATCTATCATGTTCTCTTTTTTTTTCATGAGAATTAAGGATTAAATCACCATACTTAATGATTATAAAGATGGTGAATTGATATTGTATGGACTAGTCAAACATTGGAGTTGTGAGCTTCATTATGATATATATCATAATCACTATATTATATTAATAAAAGAATGAAAGAATCATAATGACTATATTATACTCCCACAAAAAAAAAAAAATAGAATTATTCCATTTTTATCTATCATTTTGAAAAAAAATTAATAAATAGTTAAAGTGAATAGACTTTCTTACTTTTCTTTTTATCCACTTTAACTATTTATTATCATTTTTCCGAAACGAGAGACAAAAATGAAATAGTCCTATTTTTCGTGGACGGAGAGAGTAATTTAAATCAACTCTAATATGTTCAACTTTTTATATAGAGTTTAATTACTATTAACAAAAAAAAACTATTTATGACTCGATTATTTTTTATCGATCTAAATTGATTTCTTACTTTCTTGAATAAACTCTAATGACAGCGTTAATTGTTTCTTTCAATCACACATTTCTCCATTCAAACAGAATTCATAGTTAAATTTATTATGTGTAACTTATAAACCTTAAATATGTGAATATTTCTAATAATATATTGATATACTTTTTGTGAGCACTAAAAATATATGCAAGTATACAGGATAGATCTAGTATAGCTAAAGGTCAGTACCGGATGTCGAACACGGGGAAGGCAAACACAAAGAGTCTATCCTCTACTAAGACTCAATTACTATCTGGAAAAGCAGTAGGTTTTGAAAAACTTTTGAAAACTAAAAACAATAAAAAGCATATAACAACTAAATGCAAATAAAACACGGGGATAATCGATAGAGATAAGGGAATCCCAGGGTTGTGCGTTCACAGTTATGGTTATACAAGTTCCAATCTACAATACTCTAGCACTGTTTTTACTTTGATGGAACGAGTCACCTAACTTATGCTCATGCGATGCAAACGTTGATTACAAAATTAGGGTTGTCAATCCTAACACGTAACTCCATAAAGCTCCTAAGACCCTTGAAAAGTCCTCACTCAATTAAGGCCGTTTTAAGGGAAGCTAACTATAGCGTCTACTAAGTGAATCTAACTCGCTAGAACTCTGTCACAGTTATGAAGCAAGCTATATTAAATCATGCACGATTGTGTCACTCAATCATGCAACATCAAAACTGCTTAGAGAAGAAACAAAGTAAAAACAAAACGGATATTAAATAAAAAAGGAATTGTATAACCAAAGTCGTTACTAACACATCCCTAGAATCCTATGAGTTTAGTTACACATGATGAAATAAGCTAAACACATAGATTGAAGGGAAGACAATATGAACATAAAACTAAAGCAAACAAAACTCGTAGGTTGAATCCTTGTCGTTCTTGATGTTCTTGAAATCCTTCTCCAACTCCTTGCACAAGTGTAGTACTCTAGCTCTTGATCTCTATGAATTATTTTGCAAGTAGAAGCTCTGTCTTTTGATGAAGCTTGAGGTCTTATTTATAGGGGAAAACCAATCCTTGTTGTAGAAGGAAAAGATCTTCAAAATATGGTAAATCTTTGAGCAAATATAGGGCATCTCGAATTCGCTGCCTTTCTCCGGCGGGCCGCCGTACCTTGGCCGGCGGTCGCCGCGTTGGAGTCCAGAGTCTGTTTCCTCGGCGGCGGACCGCCGCACGACTTCCGGCGGTCTCCGGGCGAGACTTCTCTTCCAAGCGTATTTTTCCGAGGCGAAACGCTGCATTGATCTGCCCGCCGGGCGCCGGCGATCGCCGGTCGCCGTCTGACTCCAGATTTCCAGACTTTGCGTTTTGGCTCCCTTTTTCGGCTCAATTATGCACGTTTCTCACAATACACGTCAAAATACCAAAATAGACAAAATATGCAAATAATGGACCTGTAGAGTGACTTTGACATAAAAAACGAACCAAATAACGGCCTTAAAATAGTACAAAATCTGAGCGTATCATATATTTTTATATGTTAAATCATTTGACAACTCAAAATATATCAAACATTATGTTTATTTTTTTAATATTTATAATATCAGTACTCCGTCCATCCGGCATTAGGAGTCCTGGTTGACCATTTTCATCCGTCCGGTATTAGGAGTCCCGGTTAGACATTTCCGTAAAAAGTGAAAAATAAAAATATTATAAAATAAAACACTAAAAAGCACAAGTAAAAATACATCCAAAGAATAAAGCAAATAATAATGCAAATGGATCTCACATTCCATTATCACACACTCCAATTATTACACACTCAAACATTTCTTAAAAACCCTCACTCAACTCAACCGGGACTCCTAATGCCGGACGAAGGGAGCACATAATTGTATTATTTGAATTATTAGTATTTATTATATGATTAATATGTTTAATTTTAATAAATAATTCTATATTATAAATACTCAATAAAACTCTTGGCAAGATTAGCCATAGGGCTAGCCCGAAATATTAAACTTTTAAGGTTAGAATTATAAAATTACTCCAATAAATATTTAACTCGTATACTCAGTTAACCCGTCATTTAAGTAGGTTGGCCCGATTAACATCTGAGTTTTCCTATTTAACAAACACTTTATAATAAGGCTGAGACAATACGATATACCGTATCGAAAATGTTGTATCGTATACCGTCAAAAGTTTCGGTATGAAAGAATTTCATACCGTTATTTCAGTATACCGAACTTTCGGTGTGGATAATATCAATACCGTTACCGTATTGATATTTCGGTATATCGTACTATTGAACTTCGGCATACCATTCAGTTTGGTATACTGAAGTTCAGTGCGATATACAGAAATATCGTACCGTTTCGAATACATGTATGCCGAAATATATAATTTCAATATGCATTGATTTTCATTATATATCGGTATATACTAATAATTCAATACGTATTGATTTTCAATATATTTCGATATACCGATAATATCGATATATATCGGATATTCGATATACAATACGTTAACGATATGAATTTTACGTAAACGATATGAATTTTCTTATACCGTTAACGTATAGAAAACTTACGATACGATATCGTATCGTACCGAAAATCACGGTATACTAAAAATTCAATAATTTATTGATATTTTTCAATACGATACGAGCGATATACCATTTTTTCGATTTCTAACCCTCCCCTAGAATTCGGCAATTATCTATTTTTGTTGTGATGCTCATTTAATTTTGTATATGTTTTTGTGGGCGTTGCAGCTATCTTTTATATTAACTCTTTTATTAACATAAGTCCGTATGAAATCTGTTTTTTCAAATTATATTCCCTCCGTCTCAATTAAGTGTAGTCATATTCTTTTTTGAGACGTTTCAACAAAGCTGAGTAATTTTTTTTTTTGACAAAAAACAAAACATCTATTCATTTTTTACTTTATTCGTTCTCCTACTCCACTCTTTTTTATCTCTCTTATTTTTTTTCCTTTCTCCTATTTTATTTTATTATCATTTAACTCATTCAACACAATTTTTTAATCTCCGTCTTTAAAAAAAGTGACTTAATTTTAGTTGGAACAGATGGAGTAAGTTTTATTTAAAATATATAATCTTATCTTGAACCTGTAAAAGTGTGGTTTATTTTATAGTATTGTGAGCAACCGTAAGTCATAACGTCTTAAACTGTTACTTAATTCCATCTAATTAAGTTACTCGGTTTATTGATAAATATACGGCTCCTTTCATTTCTTAAAAATAGAAATTTTATAATTAAAATAAATTTTAATAAAAAATTAATAAAATTAGAGAGAGGAAGAGAAAAAATGAACAAAGTAAGAAAGAACGAGACAAATTATAGTAAAATTAGGGTCAGTGGATTTTGGGTTTCATTTCCTAAAAATCAAGAGTTTCTATTTTTAGATAATATACTACTTAACAAGAGAAAAAATTTATATTTTTAGAAAAAGTATGGATTATGTTTTTTGGTCTTTATTAGAATTTCCTTGAGCTTACATATTTTTGAGCTGAAACAACAATAAAAAGCCCATTTATACTACCCTAACTACATTAATTCGGCCCAATTAAAGAACCTGAACATGTCCTGAGTTATATTGCTATTCACAGAGTAACAGTTACGACTTTAAAGTTTAAACATGTCTTAAATTGTTTGTCATAGTACAGTTATAACTACTCAAATTTCTTTAATTATATGTATTCAAATTGAATTATAATATTTTTCTCACAAAACCAGTTAGTACTTTAAAAAACTGGAGAAAATTTCAAAATGCCCCAATCGATCAATCAATAACTCGCTCGTTCAACGTCATATTTTTTGCCCAACATTTAATTTCTAAAATACCCTAATATCACAATTTATATGTACTCTTAAACATTCTGACATATTCTTAAATTTTGTTCTGTCGTGTACATGTTTTTTTAGTTTTTACTATTCTTTTTTCTGGAATTGAATCGTTGATCCAACTAATCCCTTTTCTATAAATGAATTCAAACCCAAATCATTGAGTAACTAGTAACATGATTATAGTTTTATTTTTACTTTAATTTGTTTTAAAGCGAGAGAGATAGAAGAAAAATGTATTACTAGTTGAAAATTTGGTCTCACCATAAATAATTTTCTTAAATAGAAAATTTTTAATTCTAACGGAAGGAAAAAAAAAAAAAAATTGTTTTCATTTTTAGGGGAAGATGTATATAATAAAAATCAAGGTTCTCTAGGTTTAACCATTAAATTCACGCGATAATTAAGGTTTTTTTTTTTTTTGTCATAACAACGGCTTATATTAGGATAATTTTACCTATTAACGCTTAAAAAATGTTATAACAAAAAGTAGGCATTTTGCATACTCACCACCCCAATTTAACAGAATCTAAAGCTGCACAAAAAAGTTATCACTATAAGATAATTAGGAATCTTAAGACTTTCTAAAATAATGTTAGAGACTCAGATATACTTTGCAATTGCATATTCTACTCCAACAGCTTTCAATTCAGATTCTCCACTTAAAAAAAAAAAAACAGAATATTTAAGCAGATCTGACGTGTAAGACAAATACAGATTTATGCCATTAATTTCTGGTGATTAATCCAACACAAATAAATACACTTATTTAATTCAAAAGTAACCAAACATTACATAAGGGGCATTAATGGTAGTACCTTTCACGACAACACAACAACTATAAAGCCGCCTCTGAAAATAGAGAGATGCAGGTAGCCGTTAGATGGGAAATCCCAGGGGCATTTTGGTCACGTCATGCACATTTCATTTTATTTTTTGAATAATAAATTTGTACTATCAAATGATTAAAAATCATAATTAGAATATTCACATTAAAAAAAATATTCAAACCCACTCAAAAAGCGCAGCAAAACAAAATGTTTGTGCTTTGAAAAAGAAGAAGACACAGTCGCACACATTCCATTTAAGCTGGCCCTCTCTCTCTCTCTCTCAAACCAGCTCTTCTGCAAAAGGTAAAGTGAGCTTCCGTGGTTTAATTCGTGGATTTTCCGATTTGCGTTAGTTTTCTTTTTCGTTACTTTTAGCATTTATTTCTTCACTTGTGGCAAAAGTTGAAACTGAGCTGTTTAATTTTTGTTTACATTTTTTTTTTTGCTTATATTTAGGTGAAGGTTTTGTGGAAGCAGTGAAATTAGAGAAATGGTGATGATTAGTGCTGTTGAAAATTGAAATAGTGAGAAATTGAAGCGTGGAGGGTTTAGTGAGGGTTTAGAGGGGAATTGGTATGAACTAGGTCAGATCAATTGATTTTGGGGGAAAAGGATGGGGATAACAAATTCAAAAGGTGAGAGGAGTGGTGCTTTGAAGCTGTGTAGGGAAAGGAAAAAGTTTATGAAACAAGCGATTGATTCTAGGTATGCTTTAGCAGCTGCACATGTATCGTATGTTCAATCTCTTAGAAACCTAGGCATTTCCCTTAGGAGGTATGCTGAGGCTGAGGTTTTGGTGGAAACCTCTCTATCTGCTTCAGCTACCGAGCTCGATAAAACCCCCTCCCACTCGTCTTTCCCCTCCCCCTCTCCGTCTCACCCTGGGGGTACCTCCGATTCCAACGGAAGCCCCCTCTCGAAGGCTAGGGTTAGTTATATGAGGTCCTCCGGGGCTACTGCGTTTACTGTTAAGTTGAATACCAGGAATGCATTTGTTGAGGAAGGCGAATTTTCAATGCCTCCGCCACCTCCTCCGCCTCCGGATGACTCTGGTTGGGATTACTTTGACCCAGCCGACAAGAGTTTTAGGTTTCTAGGGCATGATGGGAATGTTGATGCTGATGATGCGGGTGTTTATGGCGATACTGGCAAGGTGTTTGATTTTAGTAGAGGGAATGGGATTCATGAACACGAGGGGTCCATGACTCCCAAATTGGAGAGTCCTACGAATGGGAATGGGAGATTGGCGAATAGTCAGCAAAGGGCTGAGGGTGAAGTTAAAGATATGGCCGTTGGGAAAGAGGCGAGTGGGAAAATGGCTGGTAAGGCGTCTGCAGGGCAATCTAACTCGAAGATGAGCAAGCCTTTGGTGGAAAATGATATATGTGCTGAAAGGGAGGATCCTTCTGAGTTTATAACACACAGGGCAAAAGATTTTCTCTCTAGCACTAAGGACATTGATAGTCGATTCTTTAGAGCTTCTGAATCAGGAAGGGAGGTCTCAAGAATGCTTGAGGCCAACAAAATTCATGTTGGGTATGCTGAAGCCAGAGGTAATGAACTTCTTTTTATGCCAAAATGTGATTTCCCGGAGGAGAGCGGGACTTGCTTTTCCTGTGTAGTATGTGAGAATTAATAGTGCAGTTCTGTGTTTTTAGGTGCTTCATCAGCCTCACTTTATTTGACGTCTTTCGGAGCAAGTTGTTGCCAAGGTGGAAGGGCTAATATATCTGATGGTATGTATGTTTGATGCAAGAGGATTTTGCATGAGTTTTTGTGCTTCTTGGTGTTGATCATAATTACGAGTATTATTCGTTACTTGTAAACTGTAAAATATTAGGCGCTGTCCTGGTGACTTCAATTATGGCTATTTATGGCAAATTGCAGTAACTTCATGTGTCAATAGCATGGACTGAAGTTGGGAATCTCATACTACTTCTGTCCACAAATAATAGACAAAGTTATAAATGACACGGGTTTTAAAGCGCAATTGGTAAAGTAAGAGGGGGGGGGGGGGGAAGATGGTGAAAATAGTGTTAGTGGATTATGGGTTCCATATCTAGAATGATGTGTAGCAGTGTAGGGTTGATATTTGTTTAAAATTTTCCATATTTAGAATTAGCCTAATTTTGGTGGACACCCCAAAATGGTAAAATTATTCTATTTTTTTTTGGACGGGTGTAGTATCATTTTTATCAAAAGTTAATATTTAGAACCAATCCATCTTGCACAAGAATTGATGATAATATTCTACTCTTAACATATGTTACAATGCCAGATCAAATTGTTACCAAGGTTATCACTTGGAAGAGGACGACATCATCAAAATCTTCTTCTTCTAGGAACCCTCTTGCAATGAAGGATGATGATGATAGTGGGAGCGAATACATTGACGAGTTCTGCATGATTTCTGGAAGTCACTCTTCCACACTTGATAGACTCTACGCATGGGAAAGAAAGTTATATGATGAAGTGAAGGTACTTGAACTCCTACCTACTTGCATATGATCAATGTTTGAGTAATACATTTTTACCTTTGATGTTTTGGTATTCCGAATTGCATTTCAGCTTTAATTTTCTGCATTGTTTACAGTAACGTCACTACGTATAATGAAGATAATTCAGTTGGAAGAGCAGAGCAGAATTCTTGTTTCACTATAAAAATTGGATAAGGGTCATGCTTGTCTAATTATTACCGTTTCCCCCCTTCATATTTAATGCATCTTGCTTAAAATGCAAGTGAAAACATGGGTTATATCATGCTTTGACTTAAAAGTTGCATTCCATTAGATGCATTTTCAAGTATTGATCAATCAATCCTTCTTGCTTTCCACGAAATCATGCAAACTTTATAAAGAATCTATTTGCATAACATATAAAGTTGCTTCAGCTTCCATGTTTTACTCGATTATATGAATGTTTGCTCTCTTTGATTTCTGGATATTGCTCTCTTTGTAGGCCAGTGAGTCCATACAGAGAGAATATGACCGAAAGTGTGATCAGCTCCGGCATCAATTTGCCAAGGATCTTAGCCCTCAAGTAATCGACAAAACTCGGGCTGCTGTGAAAGATCTCCATTCAAGGATTAGAGTGGCGCTTCATGCTGTTGATTCAATATCGAAACGGATAGAGAAAATGCGGGACGAAGAGCTGCTCCCACAGCTCCGAGAACTTATTCAAGGGTAAGATGGATTTCTCATTTCTCAATCCAAAAATTTCAAATCATCATCATATGTCTTGGTTCACGTTGAACCTATTCTGTCATCCAAAGCCATTCTTGATTGTTATCTTGAATTTCATTTCCAGACTGACAACGATGTGGAAAGCTATGCTCGAATGCCATCATTCACAGTACATCACCATCTCGTTAGCGTACCACACCAAAAGCTCGGCAGTAGCTCCACTAGGCGAAACACAGAGGCAGATCATAAACCAGCTCCAAGAAGAGGTTGAGTACTTCGGCCTAAGCTTTGCCGACTGGATCAACAGCTACACATCTTACGTGGAAGCTCTCAACAGCTGGCTGCAGAACTGCATTCTCCAACCACGGGAACGAAAAGGAAGACGGGTCTTCTCCCCCCCACGACGCACCCTGGCACCATCCATCTTCGTCCTCTGTCGGGACTGGTCAGCTGGGATCAAATCTCTGCCATCTGAAGAAGTCAGTGATGCTATCAAAGCCTTCCTGGCTGACCTGCGACGCACTGTCAGGAACCAGTTGGAAGAGCCGCGCAAGGCAGGGAACACGGGTGAGTCCCAGACCGACGAAGCAGACGGAAAAGTCGAAGAAGACAAGGACGGGGACAGACCATCGCACATAAGCTGTGTGCAGCCGAGTTTGACAAAGGTTCTCAATAAGCTGACAAAATTCTCTGAGGCTTCGGTGAAGATGTGCGAAGATATTTGGCAGAAATGTGATACGGCTCGATATGCGTATGAGAACTACAGAGATCCACCAAGATCTTATAGCATTTGACAAATTTCGACTCATGGATGAAGATAGATGTAATCTGTAAATCATTGTGCTTTTTGGGAGAGATTTTATCGTGAAATTGGCAATTTTTAAGAGAATGTTCGTAAAGATCTCGTTTTGAGGGTGAAATCTTAAAGTCTTTATATCTTGTTTTGAGTTTTATGTTCTTTAGTAATCCTTTAGATTGATATACTAATACCTATGATTTAGGAGTACCTTTTACCATATATTCCAAAAAAATTACCTATACAATGCAAAAACTATTTTTTGCTGCAGCCTTCACATGTGGTGTGTAGGGGTGAGCGAAAAAATCGAATATCCGAACCGATTTAAACTGAAATTTTGAAAATTCGGTTCGGTTTTTTCGATTTTTCGGTTCGGTTTTAAAAATACAAAAATTTTGGTTTTTCGGTTTAGTTCGGAGGTGAAAAAACCGAAAAATTGAATTATTTTTTAAATACTCCATATTACTCGCTTCGTCCACAAAAAATAAAACACATTCATTTATGGAAAGTTTTCAATAAAATAATAACCCTAAACATCATTATATTTACCACTTATGCCATTAGAATTAAAACTTCTCTCTTACACTAACACTACTTCTCTCTTATTTTTTCTCCTTTCCCTCTTACTTTTTTTTCCTTCTCTTTTACTTTATCAATTCTACATTAAAACCCGTGTTATACACCAATTGCTCTATTTTTTATGGACGGAAAGAGTATTATATATATTTTAGATAGTTATGCACTAAATGAAATATAATTTGTAGCTCTCGGATTCAAGGGTCGAGAAACTGCCTAGGAGACAAATTCAGAACTTGGTTAGATTCTCTGTCGTAATCAGGTGCGTATAAATCACACTTTTATATATTTTATGTGATTAATTGATATGTGTTGAATTGGAATGAATATTTGAATTATATGATGCGAGATTAAAATGGCTATGCGTTATTTGATATTGATGGTGGAATATGATATGTATATGTGAGTGGTGCTTTTGATATGTTTATATATGGCATTAGAATTACTTGAATCATTGATTAAAGAAGATATGTGACAGTCTTGTCCTAGGTCTGATATCAATGATAATGGAAATAGACCTACGGGTGATATACAATGATAATGGACCTACGGGTCAAAGAAAATATGCAAATAGGGGCCTTCGTGGAAAGGTGAATATGCAAAGAGAGGCCTTTCGTGGAAAGGTCAAATTAAAGAGGGACCTTCGTGGAAAATGTCAAATAACAAAAAGGGACCTTCGGGTCGTATATAATGGAAATCCCGGGTAGATACCAGGCTTAATCTGTCACAGAATAATAAAAAGAACGGTAAGGCATATGCATATGAATATTAACTTGTTCATGATATTTATTATTTCTGGTGATATATTTTGGTGAAAGAATGTGTTTGATATTTGTGTGTGAAATTAAAGGTAAGGTTTATATACACTGAGTTGTGGCTCATATAAACCACTATTATTTTTCAGGGATAGGATTTTAGTGAAGTTTTTGGTTGAAGTGGGTCGTAGGAACTGCACTTGTTATCAGTGAGAGAGTTCCACTACTGTTCAAAATGTTTTGAAGTATGTACCTGATAAACGTTTGGATTATTCATTTTAAATTTTGAATTTATTTACTATAAGTAGTTACGTCAGATAGGGTTGGGTGTGACATATACTAATGACAAATCACCAGGATGACAGAGAATATTCAAAACCTAAATGCATAGTTCACTTGAATGCAGGAGTGACTTGACATATTAGTGTCTAAAATGGCCGTACTTGAAAGCTCCCTCCATCACTTGGTTTAGCTCTTTCAGTTGCGAAGATGAGCCCACCACCCTATGGGTGAGTTAGAAGCACACGAACTTGCATGCGAGCTTATCTGTGAAGTGCCCTCGCCATCATTCTTGATGAAGGGATCTTTTGGCAGAGTTCGACTCTTCTTCAGCCTTGTGCGTAGGTTCTCATCTGGTCCGACATCAATCCAATATATCACCTTAGCAGTCGTGGACTCCCTGTTCATGGGTGTCACTATTTAACTCTTCAATTTCAAAAACACAATTAATAAAAACATGTAACTCTGGCAATGCAAAACTTGTTGTTTGGGGATTCATTCGACTCGTGTCGTTGTCGAGAGCTTGTTTCAAATATCCAAATAAAATATCCACATTAGAACGTGGGGGGAGATGGTGGAGCCACTTGAGTCTTACTCGTCTGCAGCTAGCTTTCGCCACCTTCGTCCCAGGTGAACGACTTTGCATCCCAGTTCCGTAACCACTCGCACGGGCATCAGAACTTTACAAATGAGCTCCAGCGAGCTAGCTTGCCCCTTCGTCCTAGCCGGGGTCGGCGTTCGACATCGATCGTTTGGATGTGGAGCCTGAGGAGGATTCGGTTCCACCAGCCCACTTATCCAAATGGCGAACCATCCTCCAAGTACTGACATGCTTGAAGGCTCTACGATTGTCATTTTGGAAGAGAAGCATGGCCACTGCCGATGTGCTAATTTCATTGTTGTAGAGGCGCTGAATTGTTGGATATCTTCGCTTGCTCGTCTGAAATGCGTGCGAAACATATTGATATTGCATTCAACAGTTCCTTATGGCCGCTTTGCATTGTAGAGCTCCATGACCCGTTCCCAAAACCTCTTTGAGGTCTGGTTGCTTCCCACGACTGAATCTTCCGAAGTGGCAACCCACGCTTCGAATAATTTATCCGTCTCGGTAGAGGAGTACGGATTACGGGTATTGAAATCTGGAACATCGTCCTAGTGTTGCCCTCTGGAAGATGGGACAACGACTAAGTCAGGTCGTCGGTGTTGATGCACTTTTTATTAGCACTAAAAATACCTGCAAGTATACGTGGTAGAGTTAATTTTTTTTATATATAAAAAAAAAGTATACGTGGTAGATCTAGTATAGCTAAAGGTTAGTACCAGGTTGTCGAACACGGGGAATAATACCTTCTACTAAGCTTCTTTTACTATTTGGAGAACTTAGAAAACTTTTAGAAAACAAGATCACTGAAAGCTGTAAACAACTAATTTGTATAACCATAACTGTGAACACACATCCCTGGAATTCTCTTATCATATCGCACATCTTTATCTCTATTATTTGTTGCAGTTCCAACTACAATACCCTAGCACAGTTTATATTTCGACAGAACGAGCCACACTAGTTATGCCCATGCGGTACAAGCGTAGATTACTAACACTAGGGTTGTCAATCCTAGATTCGTAACTCCTAAAAGCTTATGAGACCCTTGAAAAGTCCACACTCTCAATTAACAGTGCCGTTTTAAGGGAAGCTAATTGTAGTGTCTATTAAGTGGATCTAACTCGCCAACCTCCTCTCACGATTATGTAGCAAGTTATATTAAATATTCATCGAATGTGTCACTCAAACATGAAGTATTACGGAACAACTTAAGAAAGAAACGAAGTAAAAACAAAATAGATATTAAATAGAAAAAGGAATTGTATAACCAAAGTCGTTACTAACACATCCCTAGAATTTTATGAGTTTAGTTACACATGATTGAATAAGCTAAAAACATAGAATGAAGGGAAAACAAAGTGAACATAAGAACTAAAAGAAATAAAACTCAAAGGTAGAATCCTTGTAGCCTTGATCTTCTCTTGATTCCGTCTCCAACCTCTTGCACAGTGAAGAACTCTCTCAATTTTATGCTCTAGAATTATGAGGCAAAAAGATGATAATAATGGAGAGGTTTGAGGGGGTATTTACAGGGGAGAAATCGAGTCCTTGTGGAATTAGATAAAAGGTGGCTAATTTTGGTAAAATCTGGAGAGAAAATAGGCTAAATCGTGCGCCGTGTTTTCGCAGCCGGCCGCTGCACCTTGGCCAGCAGTCGCTGTGCGTTGTCCGTAGCTTCTGCCATTTTGGGTAGCGGTCGCTGCATGTGTTGTAGCGGTCGCTGCAAACTAGTCCAGCTTCGGGAGCTTCTCGAGCGGTCGCTGCGCACTTCCCAGCGGTCGCTGGGGGTTTTCAGATTTTCAGTACAACTTTTTCCAAAGCGAACCGCTATAAGTGTAGCGGTCGCTGCGCATGTTGTAGCGGACCGCTGGACGACATGAACGCTCCAAACTTCCAACTTTGACTTTTTACTATTTTTTTTGCTCAAATATGCACAATTCTCACAAAATATGTCAAAATATCAAAATAGACAAAATATGTAAAATATGAACATGAATTGCGATTTAGACATTAAAAACAGACCAAATAAAGGCTTAAAACAGTACAAAATCCGAGCGTATCAGGTGTGCTGCATATCTATAGGATAAGGTCGATTGAAAAATTCAATAGGAAGCTGAGGCTGTGATCCGTACATGTTGGCCGCCATGGATCCTTGGGTACCCGGTGTCAGATAATCTTGGCCCGGAAATAATCATCCACTTTGTAAAAAAATAAATAACACTATACATAACAAAAATTGTTTCACTTAAAATTTTACAAATTACTATGCCTAAAATTAAAAAAATAAATTCTACATTTTCACTATTGGCTTGACCGTTATTATTATATTAATAATAACATTGATCACGTGGTCACCGTGGGATCTGTCAAAATTGTTGTAGAAAATTTTATATGTAGGATGAATAACGAAAGTTATGTTATTATGTATCGTAGTTATGTGAATTGTAATTATACCATGTTTTACTTATAAATATAAAATATAGTACTTCACTTGTCGTCTCGTCTTAGGGTAGATGTCATACTTGAATAATAAAAAAAAAATTTAAAAGAATTTTCTGAATATGTTAATTTGCACATATTAAAGTGTAGAGAAAAATGATAGAACTACTACTATTATGATATTAGTATTAATGAGCTTAGAAACGAAAAAAATGACATCTTTTATGAGACAAACGAAAAAAAAAATGTGACATCTATCTTGTAACAAAAATAAAAAATTAAATTTTTAGTATTAAAAATCGACTTGCGGACTATCATTGAGCTCCACAACACGGACAACTCGGAATCCTGAACCCCTTCCCTTGTCAAGTCTCCCACCCTACCCCGGACCTCTTCCACCGACTGCACCCCTCCGAATCTATCCGGGCCGCACCCCTATGTGGTGTGTGGTTTGCCCTAACAAGAATGAGAAAAAATTAAAAAAAACGAAGAAGCAAAATTTGTGTAGGTTTGCCAAATCCCTCAAAAATCGCGCCCAAATTTCGCAATTCAAAAGATTAAGGCGGGTTTCCTCATTTTCTCTCTATCCTTCTTTACTCTTCACAATTTCCCACTGCTCCTCTTTTTCTCCAATTGAGGAAACCCGCTGCAGCTTAATCGCCATATAACTCTTCTTCAAGGTCAGTAAATATCACCGACGCCTTCTTCTTAGCTCTATTTGCGTTTTCACAGATATTCAATGTAATTTTGTCTTTCTTTCTGCTCGCATTCTACTTGACCTAAATCTAGCGATGTTTGCGAAGTTATTGTAATTATTATTGTTTTTTCTAGGTTTGTGAATTTGGATGCTGAGAATTCGTTGCGGTTCGGAAAATTTCGGAATTAGGTTGTGAAATTTTGATTATGGCTGAAGGGAGTGGATCTCGTGGGCAGAGTAGGTCGAGGCCAGCTCTAGGTGACGTCACGAACCGGATTGGTAAAAGGGGGTTTTCAGCGAGAGAGAAAGATGAAGGAAGAGGTTTCGATTTCAGTGGTAAAGATACAGTTAAGAGGGTTTGTGTTTCGCCCCGGTCGTGTTCTGGTCTCTCCAAAATACCCGTTGAAAACAGAGAAGCTAATTTGAAGGGGGGGAATGATGTAATTGGCAGCTTCAAATTTAATGATGGTAGTGAGAAAGGCAAGATTTTGGATCTTAGGGGAGCAAATGTTGTTAATGTGAGTATTAATGAGTTGGATGTTATTGATGATGATGGGTCGAGTAACGGTTGTGATGGAGTAGCAGGATTAAATTGCTTAGATCCTGATTTGGAAAATCTTGAAGGAGAGGAGGGTTTGAATTCCGTAGATGGTTGCAGCCCTTTAGACTCATTGAAGGAAAACAAGATTTCTGGAACTGCTGATGAGCTTGGTGAGAGTTCTCATGCTGACACTTCGCGGACAGTGAGTGAAACTGGTGTCGATTTTCTTCATGATGGGGAAGAGAACATAAGTCCGGAAGGGGCTCAGGGTGAACATAATCATTTGGATGATCATAATGCTGATAATTTTGTCCTCAGTCAGTCAGGATCTGTTGATTTCACAGCCCTGCCTCAGTCTCAGGAATCGAGAGTGTTTGGAATAGATAAAGGCAAGAAAGTGGAGGAGGATGAATGTGCCCTTATGACCGGAGGGAGTAAAGCTATCAATGCTTGTTCTTGCTCTTTTTGCTCAAAAGGTTTGGCACCAGTTATTATTGCTTTATGGTTGTGTTGCAATTGAGTTTTAATAATTTTGCGACGTTCTTTTAAGAATGTAGCTTTGCTTAGTGTACTGATCTTTTAGTTTAATAAATTGCTATCTAAGTCTGGGCACTTTGTTTCGATAACCAGCTCAATATATATGGTTGGACCTCCATCAGAAGGACATTAAGGCTCGATTATCAGGTTAGTCAGCTTAAACAACGTAGTGTCATCTTATTAGTGTAAACAACAGCCAGTCATATTTTAGCAATCCACTTCATTTTTTTCGAAATATCAACTGTTTCGAACCTTCTTAGCATTGAAAAAGAGTCAGAAAGATGCTAGCATATTGGCTGAAAGAAGTAGCAGGATGAAGGTCAATGAGAAACACGGTGGTGATAGCTCTAAGTTGGAATCTCATCTGATGAATCAGTGGAGATCTCTCTTTCAGCATATGTCGGACATATGGGCAGCAGAAACTAATCAGCTTGTAAGCCCCGTTATATTTTTTCCTTATCCTGTCTTTGACCGAAGCCTTTTCTGCGAGTTATAAACATACGTTAAAAGGCATGCTGCATTTTCTGAAAGTGTGAGGACGCTTGACATATGAAATGATTATTTGATGTTTTGAATCCAAAATATTGGTGTTTTTGTACTCCATTAACATTATTAATTGTTTAAAAATCATAACTTATTATGGAAAGACAAAGTGGAAATACTAAAGTGGCATCTTATAACTCTTGAAACCATACTTATAGACTTTGTTTTAGGTTCTTTTCTGCCTGTGGCTGTTGTATGTATGTAGCATTATCGCTGTTTTAGATTTCATAAGTTAACACTTATCGAAACTGTGAAAGCATGTATCGACTAATTATCCATTGCCTGTTGCAGGAAGCTAGTCTATTGCCACTGAACAATCTAAAAGACAAATGCAAAGTGGAGATGGAGTTGAATAATGCTAAGCTGCCAGAAAATCATTAAGCGTGTTGTGGAGACTCGAAATTTCTGTGAGATGAGTTTTTTTTTTTTTCTAATCTTGCTCCTATCATTTATTAACTATATCAACATTTTATTCTTGCACTTTAGATAGGAATTTTGTTGTACTTCTATATGTAAACATACTGAAATATCTTCGTTGTTGTTTCTATCGTTATTCAGTAAGTTTTATCTGGAATACTCGTACAATCGATTATAGTTTGTGAATCCCCATCTTCATGTTATTTTCATGTCCTATATAAGTTAGGTTGAACCTCCATATTTTGTGCTGGAAAAGTTCAGTCATAAAATCGGAATCTTTCTCCAGTTGATTCATCTCACTGGAAGCGATTTGCCCGTTCTCAGCTGCTGAACTAGATCTTTCAACCATAGTCGACTCTTGATTTGCAAAACTGTGACGAGGCATTGGAGAAGATTCGATCGAACTTCTAACCTTAGAGGAGGCAAAGCTTTAACCTCAACTTGTAACTTGTAAGTTTATTTATTTGGATTAATTGCTAGGCTAATCATATTTAGATATGGATTATTGACCTTTTTTAATAGGCATAAGTTATAACTAGACTGATAAGATTCATAGAAGGGGCCTAGAGATTTTATAATATAGTTAGCTTTCACTTTCAAGATTGTATAGATTAGTTTATCTCTAGATATGTGTGTGTGAGAGTGAGAGAGAGCTGACTATGAAAACACGAGGATTGGATTGTTATCACATTGGTGCATGGAAGGTCAAATATCAACACTAAAAATGGCAACATAAAGTATGAGAACCATTAAATGAAACTGCATTATTTGTTGTTGTTTAAGTGTTGACTTTGGATCCAATAATAGAAGCTCCACTAAAGTCTACACATAGTTGTGTCCTTCTCATAAGGTCGCCCCAATATTATAAACAAAATAGTAAAAAACATTTATCTAAAAGTCACCATATGTAGATGTGATCTACGCGGTTAATGGCCTCAGGTCAATTTTGGGTTTTATGAAAGGCCCTAATCAAATGATTATAGATTTAACATATCCTATTTTTACAATACGATGGTTGGGTTGGTTGTACATGGCCTGATTGTACCTACCGTCTTTTTATCGGGGGTCAATATCAGCAATGCAGTTTCATTTAACGATAAATCTAATCCTGAATTATAGAGCTATGGTACAATCAAATCCGAATGAACAAAGTATTGAATTGAATCGTACTAGTCTCTAGGGTTATTACTCATTTTTGTGCTTGTTTTATTTTTCAATTAGGCAAATGAAAGAAAAAAAACTTACTTCTAGGCATTCTTTTAGCCCGTTTGGAAGGATCTCATAATTATCCCTGACTGTTTATGTCTCTAGCACCACCACACTTTTTGATTGATGACTTAATTTTATTTTCTTAAAATGGAAAAAATATGGATATTGTTATTATTATAAATTATAAAATAGTTTATGTATTTTTATTATATTAGAAAGAAAATAAGTATTTTCTTAAGATTTTTTTGGGCTATGGATGGGAATCGAAATTATAATTAGACTCTAGATTTTGTATGTGACTAGATGAATAATATGTCAACTAAAATTAAATTAAGTTGGATTGGATGAGGGACATTTAAGCCATGTTTGAGTTTTGACTTTTGTGATGATGAGGCAGATAAATGTGCGCTATCAGCCATCACTAACATCTCAACTCACTTGTTATATTCCCAACTAAATAACCTTTTTTTATTATCATTACTTTTTTTTATATTGTTGAAGCTAATATAATAATTTCTGTTTGGCGATAAGGACTTTTAAAGCAGAAACAGAGTCAAATTTGATTAAAGTGTTTTTGAAAATTTTCGAATTTTGTACGAGTATTATTTGATTCAGACATAAACCATTAGAAATTGTGGTGATAAATTAACTGATGCAGCACTATGGATGACCCAACTCCTTGATACCAATAATTCAAAGTTTCAATTGCTCGTATTGCAAAGAGGTCAATTCAAATATACCGGTTTGTTTGTTTTGATAAAAATATATATGCATCAAATAATTATATTCCATGGATTCGACTATCACACTATCACGAGTGGTTTGTGTTAAAATGATAATATCTCTTAAAGTAACAATATACCAGCATTCCTAGCCAATCATTTGTATATGTGGACGAATAATATCCAGTATCCAATATGCTAGACTGCAATTTTTCCCGTCTGCAATATCCAATACGCTAGACTACAATCTATAGATTGCAGTGTAGCGTTTATACTTTTGTAGTCTAACGTTTATAATATTGCAGTTTAGCATGGTGTCACAGTGTCACTTTAAGAGGTGTTGTCATTTTATTGCACCCCATCATGAGTTTATTTAAGCTATCGTGTGGTTTAGGTACAAAATTTGTTTCTTGGTGAGAAAATTTGAAGAAAGTAATGGCATAAAAACCATATTTCGTTTGTATACAAAGTTTAATTCATAAAAAGGCTCAAATTTTGAATATTACTGTTAGTACAAACCTATCCCACATCGGACATTTGAGGGAAGTTGAAAGGTGTATATAATTCCAGTCCAACCCCAATTAGTTCGAGGCCTTATGGGAGTGACCCAAAAATAAATCCGTGCGGGCTTGACCCAAAGCGGACAATATCAAACTAATGTTTGCCGACGCCGACAATCCTGACAAGTGGTATCAGAGCCAGGTTGGCGTCGGGTCTGGTCCGATTTGCGAGACCCATGTTTGAGTGGGGCCGACGATCCGTCTGAGTCGGAGCCCATTATGTGTTTCGATGTGGTCTCGGTTTGAGGGGGAGGTTAGTACAAACCTATCCCACATTGGACATTTGAGGGAAGTTGGAAGGTGTATATAATTCCTGTCCAACCCCAATTAGTTTGAGGCCTTTTGGGAGTGACCCAAAAACAAATCCGTGCGAGCTTAACCCAAAGCGGACAATATCAAACTAATGTTTGCCGACGCTGACAATCCTGACAATTACACAATAAAATAAAAAGGAACGGAAAAGGATATAAGATCAAAGAAAAATATACATGCGTTCGATTATGTGAGGGCTGCGTTTCAAAGCACATTCGCTGTGCACATCAGGAAATTCTTATCCAATTTTTTTTGTCTAATGTTATAGGTCATATTTTTTTTTACATATAATACTTCAATTATGTGTTTTATTGAGTTCTTTTTACTATGCCAATACAAACAAATTTACATTAAAACGTATATAATTCATTATGGGTATGTTTTTTTGGGCCTAGGGAGTATTATCAACTAAGTAAAGTAAACTGTATCTGGACAAATAATTTGTTCAATCAATTTGATTAATAATCTAAATATACTCAATCACATGTTCTCAGGTTTGGCCAAATGTTTAATATTAGGACGAGGGTATTTATGTCATCTACTTGAATTTCCCCACATCCATAAATTAATCACTGTTTTAACTTTGAGAAGAACTCACTGATATGAAAATTATGATTGTGGATTCTTTTTAGATTAAAAGTATTTAATTTCGTAGATTAATTAATAGGCCCTTAAACTATATTTATAAGTTGATGTGTTTCACCAACCACCCATTAACATTTAACACCTTGTAAAGTTCAATTTTGAGCTACAAATTTATTAGAACAAGACTTCTTGATAACTTATACTTACAGCCTCTTCTTCATTACTGCGAATTAGGCAAAAGAAGTCTCTCTTTTAATATTAAATGTACGACTAACCAAATTAAATAGAATTGAAAAAATATAGTACTTCAGAAAAAATAATAATTTTATGCATGAAAAATAACAACATGCATGTGAATTGAAAGGAGTAGGACAACGCTTGTTCTTGTCACATGGATGCCCACAGCTTTAGTATAAGAAATTTATTTTAGTTGATTAAACTTAGTTAAATATATTTGCACATGCTCCTTAATTTTTTATATATCTTCAGCGCTTACGCACGCAAAATTACATGGTTTTTATTGATTATTTATTATAAGTTGTACCTGATCCTGCATTTAAACCATATTATCAGATTGTAGAAAACCCACAGACAAAAACACTGATGCCCGGCTAATAAATAATTTTAATTAAATTTTACGTAATTCACTAACCTTTACTATTTCGAGCTTGAAATTTAAACTTATTTAATATACAAAAAATTTCGCCGATTCTGGTTTTGTACCTTTTTAAATTTTGTTCTCAAATATAGGAATTTAATATTGTTTATAATTTCTTTATAATGATTTTATTTTCGAAGAAATGAAGCTTATTTGAATCACTTCACAATCAATATTGTTGATGTTGAAAAGGGTGTAATTTTGTTTTATGTCGAAGAAATGAAGCTTATTTGAATCATTTCATTATCAATATTGTTGATGTTGAAAAGGGTGTAATTTTGTTTTATGCAACCAATAAAACTATTTTTTTTATTAAAATTTTTATATGGATACACTTAACTAATTTAACAAAAAAATAATACTCCCATTGATGACCAATATAATTCATTAATTAGGTCAAAATTAAGTTTTTCGGTTAAAATGTACTAAAATGTACTCCCTCCATTCCATAGTAATGGAGACATTTCTTTTTGGCATGAAGATTAAGAAAAATTGTGTTAGGTGAGTTAAGTAAATGGAGAATAAAGTGGAAAATGAAAAAGGTAGAGAGATGAATAGAAAGAAAAAGTAAGAGAGAGTATAGTAGGTGTGGAAAAATGTGTTGACTTTTATTAAAAAGGGAAACAACTCTATTACTATGGAACGTATCAAAATGACAAAATGACTCTATTACTATGGAACGGAGGGAGTAGTACCAATACGCCAAAGCCATCAGATATAATATTTTTAATTAAAGTTACTAATTATTTTTATTTTTTTACCTTCAACTACAAAGTTACTGAGCCATACTCCTGTTAGTAAGATGTCCTTTTGCTATATACTGACACCATTCATTTTCAAAACTCCTCTTCTAGTTTGCAAAAAACATAGAGAAACGAAAGGGTTTAACACTATAAAATTCCTCTACACATGCACTTAATTAGGATATAACCAAAATAAAGATAGGATAATTTTTTTTTGCATAGATTGAACATATGATCATGTTTCGTGGCCCACCTCGTTTGTTGTTGCATAAACAAGAAACAATGAACCTAGCTAGCTATCCTCTGTTTTAGCAGCGGAGATCAATAGTTAATAAAGTCCAATAATTTGTTTTTATTTTAATTTTATTTTTATTTTGTGGGAGTTGGTATAGATGAGAATGATAATTAAGGAAATTATATTTCCTGTTTCCACGACCATGTTAGTACCATGAGCCACCAATACTTTATTTTTCATTCCAAAAATGTTTTATCATAACGTGATTGTTTCTGATAAGAATAGAAATGACAAATGAGTAATAGGATTAATAGAAAAAAAAAAAAAAATGAGACTAATAGAGATGAAAAAATGATAAGAATTTTTGATAAATAGAAATGAAATTAATTTTTATAAATTTATAAAAAATTGAAATTGAGATTATTTTTTATGGATACGAAATATAAGGTTTAATAAAATCAGAATTTTAGTCAGGCAAGTACTCCTTCCATCCCATTAAATATGCAACATTTGAGAATCGACACGAGCTTTTATGTAGTGTTATTTTATGAGTTAATGAAGAGAGCGTAAAATAAGACAGATGAAAAAATAAAGATAGAGATGTTTCTATTTTAGGAAACGTTTCATTTTTAATGGGACAAACTAAAAATGTAAACGTTTCCGTCACAATACCCTAACCCAACATTTTGTTGCGAGCATTATTTACATTAAATTTATGAATGTTTGTATTTTCAAGATGTATAAGACTCAAAACCATGGGCTTAACAATAAAATATAATGCTTTTTTTATATAAAAACACAAGATTGATTAATTCAAATAAAAGTTCATCAACCGAGGCATGTTCTTACTCTACGTAGGACAAAAACGAATTAAACTCTCAAAATAAAAACATATTCTCCGTGTCTTAAATGAATATTATTTTATTTTGGTTCTCTAGTTAAATATAGAAAGTTTCTATTTTAGGATGGATTGAGACCCATTCTTCACTAATAATACTTTTATTATTTTTTCTTTTTATTTTACTATACTGATCATAGATTAAAACTCATACCGTTTCAAAAGTTTCTGTTTTTAAAAGACGGATGGAATATTATTTTATATGTCTTATCATAAGCGATTAATTATAACACCCAAAAATGATCCTAGACAGAATTTACATTTTGATTAGGAATAACGAGTGGTTTAATAAATTGTTGCCAAGTATCCTAATAATGCCATATACGATTGGCATGGTATGATCCTCGCCCTATACGGGCTATACGATGGTCGCTATTTGGACTATATGTTGATGGTTCATGCACCCATGTTCATTTTCAAGCACTTGCTGTATGATATGATTTTATTCTAGTTGTGATGTTAGTGATTGATATACGATGATATCTGAAATTAAATATGGCTACATAGTATAAAATTAATAAACATGGATTTTGCATCTTCTTAAGCTTAGAGTTGGATCGTTTTGAATGTGAGTTAAAATAAATATATTCCGTAATCTCATTATTTCTACATTTTGATATTTTGACGTGTTTGTTGAAAATTGACAGATTAAGAATTAGAAAATGTACAAAATAGCTGAAGTTGAAGTCCAGACTCAACGGAGGATCTCACCAGTCCACTTACATCAATTCAGTGATCGCGGAGTGCATCAGCGGGCGCCAAAGGTCCAATGGCCCGTTTCGGAAAGCGCATGAGCCAAGACCTCTCGCTGAGTAGTCCGCCGAAGAAGAGTCAACCGTTGCCAAGATTGACAGGGAGACTCCAAAGAGCATTCAACGACCTACTGACATGTGATCAGCGATCCACTGAATTTATGCGGATGTACAACAACATTAGTTCAAGCCATTCTTTCTTGAAAATGGTGATGTCCAATCAGTCTTTAATGCATACTCCCTCCGTCCCATATTTGGAGTCACATTTAGTTATGGCACGGGTTTTAAGGAATTGGTGGAGTGTGTAATTAATGAAGTGAGATGGTGGAGTGTGTAATAAATGAAGTGAGTTGGTTGAATGTGGGTCCCTTTTTGACTTTTTGATTTTTTTTATTTTTGTTTTGGTTTATTTTAATGTAGATAATGACATTTTGATGTACAATGAGGTAAAATTGTATGACCAAATATGGAAAATTCTAAATGTGACTTTAAAACCGAGACGGACTTTTATGACAAAATGTGACTCTAAACCTGGGACGGAGGGAGTATCATTCTCTTCGTTTTCGAAATAGCTTTGCATGATTATCTTGCACGCCTTAGTTGGAATTATGTAAAGGAAGTATGATTATCTCTCGATCCAATTACCAATCGGCACGTGTCACACCACATACACATGCCCCCTAGTCCACGTGTCATTCCCTCATGGGCAATGAGAACCTGAGACTAGAATAAATTCAGAGTGTGTATATATAATTATAAAAGAAAACGTTGTCTAGAGAGAGCAAATTCAAAACTGAGAGAGAGAGAGAGAGAGGGGTCATGCCTATAAAAGCACACCATTGCACTAGAGTTGGAAAATAAAAATTCACCGAGTCTTAATGCTTTAAGCGTTGAAACAAAAGATTCATTCTCATCTCGCCCTATCTTCCTAGAATCTGATCGTATTTTTCTTGACTTCATCATATCCCGATTTCAGACTGTATTTTCTTTAAATCGGGGTGATTTAGAACAGATATCACATGTTATTTGTGTAAAGGTTTCATTTTTATTCGTTACAAAACTGGTGTGATCAAAAACTGTTTGATCAATTGCCTCAATCAAAACTTTTTAACTCTGTTTTCAGCAAAAACAATCTGAATCATCTCTTTTCTCGATTCAAATCCATGGCGGCAGCTATAGATACATATAACTCCGGAAACAGTCAAGTTTTCTACGCAGATTCCTGCAGAGAAGAGCTTATGCAAGCACTCCAACCTTTTATGAAAACTTCTCCTTCTCCTTCTCCAAACACTTTCTCCCAAATCCTCCAAAATCAGAGCCAATTCTCGGGCTTCCTCGGGCCGAGGCCCGCCCCGATGAAGCAGCCCCCGAAGCCCGCGAAGCTCTACCGAGGAGTGAGGCAGAGGCACTGGGGCAAATGGGTCGCCGAAATCCGACTCCCCAAAAACAGAACACGCCTCTGGCTCGGCACTTTCGACACGGCCCAGGAGGCCGCCTTGGCCTACGACAAGGCGGCCTTCAAGCTCCGAGGGGAATTCGCGAGGCTGAATTTCCCTCACCTCAAGCACCACGAATTCAAACCCTTGCATTCATCAGTTGATGCAAAGCTTCAAGCCATTTGTGATGGCTTGGCAGAGTCTCAGAAACAGGGGAAAACAGAGCATAGCTGTGATTTTTCGACAGAAACCGATGCTTCCCGCCTCCTGCTGAGTGTGAAATTGGAGGCCTCACCGTCCGAGGAGGTGTCGTCTCTCTCCCCGGAATCGGACGCTGCTTTCTTGGACTTCTTCTCAGAGCCTTCTTTTGGTGAATGTGATAATTTGCTTCTTGAGAAATACCCCTCAGTTGAGATAGATTGGGCTTCTCTCTAAGGTTTGAGGAAAATTAGTTTTTTTTTTTTTTGTTTAAAAGATTTGTGGAATTCTGCAATGAAGTTTTTGGCATGTGCAGATTTTGTTCATGAATCTTATTTTGTGTAATAGTTCAAAATGTAAGATGATCTCAATCTTGGTCTGCAGGTGAATTTTTTTCCATGTATGACCATTTTTAGATTTTGTTGCTTGTACCACCTCTTTTCTACTACTTAATTAAGGAAACTTCCTTTGTAAAATTCTAGCTATTACCTTTGCTTCAAGTTAAGTTTATTGATGTTTAATTATAGTAACATTATCATGTCACGTATCGTACTTTCTGTTTGGACTGTAGACTGCACATTAGTTTGATATTGTCTGCTTTGGGTCAAACTTGACCGAATTTGCTTTTGGATCACTCATAAAAGGTCCCAAATTTATTGGGATTGGCAACACTAATATACTATTTCCAACTTCCCACCGTTCTCTATGTGGTATGAGTTTTGCAACTTAACACTTGCATGTAAATTTAACACTATTGAATTGAATTTTAATGGTGCTACTTTTAAAATTTTGTAGTTACATTTGAGTCATTTTTGTATGTAATAAGAATAGGGTGCTTTGAATTATGTGGATAATTAAATTGCAAAAGGCTGTTTATGAGTGCCAAAGGGCAGTTGGAGAGTAATTAACTACAAGAAAATAAATTTTCCCATCGAAAATGACTGTTTTTTTAAATACACTATAATGGCTTGAGTAGTTTATGAAGAGCCACCATCTTAATAATTTGGAGTCTCCTTCGCAATCTTAAATATTCGATTATTTTAAGATATGTTTTTTTGTAAATCAATCTATGACCTAATCAAGAAAATGAGTGACAATTTGGAATTATTGGTGATGTTCAATAATCTTTTTGAAATATATTTATCTTTCCCTTTTCTTGTTATGCTCTGTTTAATCTTATCACGTTTAATTATTGAAAAATTTGGGAAATAAGTGGTGATTCGAAAGACTGGTGTTTTTGGAAGGATTATTCCAATTTTTCATTTGTGGCAATATCTGTATCCCTCTTTCTTAGTATCAAGTTGGAGTTAGCTATACGATTCTGATGAGAAAATATGCATATTTTTGCATATTCAATTTTTCAATATTTTAATTTTAGTTTATTATCCACTTGTTATCTATTTTAATCACATAAAATATAAATATGAAGAGCAAGCCATGTCCTAACTACAAAGGAATATTTAGTTTTAACTTTCTCGTGTTGTTAAACTCTACTACTGTTTATATAATGAAAGGAAAATATATTTGTTATTCCAAAGAACACATTAAATGATTCATATTTTTACGTTGTAAATATGCATGAAGAAAAAATGACAAAGAAATGTATCTTCGATGTTGACACGAGACATATAATTATTTGAATCGTTAATGTGTATAACATGGCAAGTGAAAATCAAATCTTAAGAGGCACCTTATCATCACTTGGAAAAAAGAGTGTGAGAAAGGAATTTGGAGGCCACCATCTCTTGAGTCCAATCATTTCAGGTTTTTCAAATAGTATTCTTCTTATCTTATTCTTATCAACCATAAAAGTTACCAATTCATTCACACTGAAAAAAACAAGGATTTTGATCCCTAAAATCTTACACCCTCCCTCCTATCCTAAATGATATGAATTTCTTTTGGACATAGATTTAAGAGAATAATATTTATTGACTTAAGTAGAAAAAATAAAATATGAGAGAGGAAAAAACACGAGAGATATAAAAAGATAATAAAGTAAGAAATTAAAAAATAAAATATGGGACATGGAATAAAGTAAGAAAGATAAATGTATTCTTTTTGCCAAAAAAAAGGAAATCAATCACTTATGGAACAATCTAAAATGAAAAGTTGATCACTTATAATGGGACGAAGAGAGTATATTTTAGTCGTATTTTTCATGAATTTTAAAATTGGTCTAAAATATCACAAACTTTATATTTCGTTTATTATTTTCCATGTCAGGTCAATCGCCATATATCCAACTAATGCACATGCCATGTTTTTCCTATCAGGTACAACTAAATCAATGTGGTAATCAATGTGACTTTTTCTCCTACTTGCGATGAACTTTAAAAGTAGTCTAAAATATATATATGTTTCACGAGAATAAGTTTTTGCCTAAAATATCTTATTCAGGTTGTATTTGGAAATAAAAAATTGAAATATAATGTGTGATATTTTAGACCAATTGTAAAATTCACGAAAAATATTAAAGTTTGGCCAAAGTACGTGATTTTAGAGACCCACTATCCTTAAAAAATGTACTCCATATTTGTGTTGAAGGATTTTATTATAACGATAAATAACTAATTAATGAAAAGTAAAAGGCAATTCTTTGGTCAACCAGAATCAATCAAAGATGAGCATTTGGAAATCTATCACCTTCTTTAAACCCTCAGAAGATTCTCATAGAAAACGTTAAACAAAGTTCTCTTTAATGTTAAAAGGCTTTTGATATAAGTTAATAAATGGTGAAAAATTAATAAATGAACATCTTGTAAGATTGAGTGATTCCCAAGAATTGATGGAAGAAAAGGAATTAACCAACTTGATCACCACAACTTGGAGGTGGATTACTCTTTTCCTACATACATAAGCCAAGAGAATATCACTTTTCCATTACTAGAATGAAAATATTAAGGAACAAAATCGATTCTTTATCTTAAATAAGTATTTTATCTCTCAATCTTCCTCGTCATTAATTACATGTAAACTTGTTGTATTAATATACATAAAATCAATCCAACATTATAAAATATCGAAAATATTCTTCTCCAAATATTTTCCATGCCCATTATTTTCAAACATGATTTGCACAAGAAATAATACTTATTTTCCTATTGAATATTGCACTTCAAATAAAGGTTGCAGATTGCACACGTCGCAAAAAGAATATTGCATATTAGAAAGAAAAGAATCTTGTCTTGGTAAATTATGTTATATTGCATATTGCAAAATTAATACCATCTAAATGTAGAAATACAGTTTGGAATGGGATGCATGTGAATGTGTCAATCTGTCATAAAAAACTACCACTACTTTAAATGTATAAATCCTTCAAGTTGGTGGTTGCGGTTGCATCAAGGCATCAAACACAAGCCATTTTCAACACCATCTTTATATAAGCCTAGAAAAAAAGTTAAGATTGGATATACCTTGAAAAGGAGTTGGAGTTGGCCACATGATTCTACTAGTCTTGTTTTTGTTAGGATTGTGTGCTTCTTTATGTCGTTGTCTAGGTTCCATTTGATTTCTACCTTTCATTTCTAAAGATGTTATATTCGATTTGTCACGTATCAAGCATAAATTATACAAGTATTACATATTTAAATGTATGTTTTTTTTAATGCAAAGATGTTAATGGTTAGGAAAATAATCATTTTAAAAACATTGTATGTATATATAAGTAGAGTATTGATAAAATGAGAATCCCATGTAGAATGAGAACTAAGAACCATATCAATTCGTTGATTCATTAAAATAGCAAACATATCTGTTTACATCTCAAAAAAAATATAAGTTCCCTTTAATAATAATTTTTACATATTTTTATACTAACAAGGGACATATCAGTTTATAATTCAAAACATATCATACCTCTTTAATATCAATATCCGTCTGTATCAATTTGTATATTTCAAAATCCATTTTCACCCCAACTAATATTCATGAATAGCAAATGAATATTAAAGTCGGGACTATCGAGACCATCTATATTACTACAATCTAAGCAGGGGGTGGCGCTAGGAATTCAATTTAGGCTAAACCCTAAAATTCAATTTAGCAGGGGCAAAAATAAATACATGAAGAAATTTTAAAAGTTTAAGGTGAGACATTTATGAAGGAAATTACAAAATTTTAAAAATTCATTAACAAATTATTATAGACTAATTATATTGAGGCGGGGCAATTGCCCCTCTAAGTGGATCTGCCCCTGAATCTAAGAACATACAAAATAAGGGGGTTGATCTCGCGGATGATGCACTATTTATTAGCACTAAAAATACCTGCAAGTTTATATGGTAGATCTAGTATAGCTAAAGGTCAGTACCGGAATATCAAATACAGAGAATAAGATTGTAACTGACTAACATATACTCCCTCCGTCCACAAACAATAGATCACTTTTGCCATTTTAGGACGTCCACAAAAAATAGATCGCTTTCTTAAAATGAAAAGTTTATCTCTCATACTTTTTCCACTTTTTCTTCTCTCTCTCTACTTTATTCACTTTTTCTCCCTATCTCTCTTACTTTACCTACTTTTTCTCCTCCTCTCTCTTACTTTACCAATTCTACATTAAAACCCGTGCCATACACAAAGTGATCTATTTTTTATGGACGGAGGGAGTACTAGCATCACATACTATCTAGAGACACGGGATTTTTGGTTTGGATTTATATACTAGACAGAAAATAAATAAACAAATAACAAAAAAACATAAAAACTTATGATACAAAACAGGCAAATGAATGTAGAATTTTAAGATCCAAAACACAATTGACTTCCTTGAATTACTGTCTCTAGAGTTCTTAAGTCAGTCACTTAACTAGATTAAACCCCCTCTCGAGGTGAGAAATCCATAGATTAGATGTTGAAATCAAAGTCCCCTTTAAAACTCTAACATCTAACTCCTAAAAGATTGTAAGACCAATGACCTCACATGAAACCTCAACTCTCCCGAGTTTTATTGAATAAAAGTGTGAATTATCCATTTTCCAAGTCAATTATTTCGTCTCCCGAGTACTCTAATCAACTCTTACATGTATTTAAGAGGTAGCTAATCAATTGAATATAGAAGGCACAATGATAAATCAAATAACTGCAAGAGCTAACAAGGAAAACCAATTGAATATCTTATCCAAAAAATTCCACAATTGATGTTTAATACTCATATACAAGTAAAAACAACAAATAAAAGTACAAGACTTGAAAGAAATTGATAAAAACCCAAGGTTGAATCTTCAATCTTCAGTCTCTCTTGCCCGGATCTGCAGAGCTCCGCTCCAATGGAAGATGGGTACAGACGAAGAAGGATTGAAGGCTTTGAGATGAAGATTATGAATTATGTTAAGGGGTATCTATAGGTAGAAAAAAAGGTTAATTTTTGATAATTTTCGTGGCCTTCAAGAAATAGGAGAGATTTGGCTTCACATTATAATAATTTCTTTTCTTCCGTGAATTTTCTGCCTAAATTCTCGTCAGCTTTGACTGCACTGCGCAACGTTCGTAGAATAGTCATAACTTTCTCCACAGAACTCCGATTGAGACGTGCAAGATATCAACACAAAGCTCTTTCGAAGAAGAAGAGAACGAAATATAGTAAACACTAATTGGACTTCAAATTTTCTGGCAGAATGGGCTCGAACAGAGGCTGCTACACCTTGACCTTTGTGCACCTTTTTCTATATTTTTCTATCATTTATCAACAAACACATAATAAATACCAAATGTATAACATATGCAATTAAAGAACATAATTTGTATGATTGAAATTTAAAATGAGTCAAATCTAGACCTTAAAAAGATGCAAAATCCGTGTTTGATGACTGAAATAGTTCTTAGTTCTCATATAAATGGTGGTCATAGGAGATTATGACCATATTCTAAGGAATGTAATATACTCCCTCCGTTGATGCAGTTTCAACGTAGAAATCGGGCAAAAACCTGCGGTGTTAGAATGATTTGAAATTCGCACGATACATGCCAAACACAATTTGGGATCTTTTGGCCATCTGACATCGTTTAGGGGGTGAAAATTACAATTTACTGTTTTTTTGGATTTATTTTTAATTTCTAGTTAGTGTTTTATTTCCTTTTGAATTTTTAGGATTTTTAGACGCTTATAAATAGCGTTGTTTTTGTGTTGGGCCGCAGTTGAATTTTGATAATAATATTTCGTTTTCATAGAAACTAGGGTTTCTCTGAATTTCTTCTCCGTTCAGTTAGTTTTTCCTTATGTTTTGCATCATTCGTCCTAAGATAAAGAGTCATATTCCTTTTTGGAATGTCCTACTGTAAGTGAGTCATTTCTATTTTTAGCAAAAATCATCTGTCTTTACTTTAGTATTTATTGCGAGAATGTGCCCTTGCAAATAAAGGTTGGTTGAGCTAAGTTTGAGAGCCGTTGGGAGTTGAATAAGAGGATCAAGAAGTGAGCTCATTCCCAGATGTAATCTCACATATATAGTAGCTCATCACTAATTTGAAAAGAGAAACACACACGCATAAAATTGATGGTTTTGAGCTCTAGCTTGTGATTAGTTTAGAGCATTCGGTTTGTATGCGTGAGGCATCTTCTTGAGAGTTTGAATCAATAAACTTCATTAGTCTTCTCTGTGGATGTAGGCAACCATTGCCGAAACACGTAATCGTTCTAGTGTGCTTTACATTCCTTGTTTGTGTGCGTACAATCGGTGACTTGATCCTAACATTTAGGGCATCCACAATGGGGTGGAGGATGCGACGCCCTAAGCCCCGCCCTATGCACCGCCACATTAGCATTTTATCCTCCGCCCCTTCCACCTGCAATGAGGCGGACTATAGCCCGCTCTAAGCCTCGCCCTAAGCATTTTACTTCTATTTTGTATTTATATAATTTATGCAAATATATCAAGCAAAATAAATAAATAAAAACAACACAATTAAGGAAAATCCTATATTTACTTTATTAATAAAAAAGGAACAAAATAAGAAATTAAGAAAAAAAGTTACAAAATAAGACCTTAAAAAAAAAGTGCACTACATATAAAAAAAGGAGGCTAGTCTAGAGTAGTCCCAACCTGCGGCTGAGGCCATAGATCATCCGCTGGATGCCTTCGATTCGAGCTGGGTTGGTCGCATTCATGAGGACGTTGTGCGCGTCCAACGTCCTGTAGTCGGAGGAGTGATGCACTATTTATTAGCACTAAAAATACCTGCAAGCATACAGGGTAGATCTAGTATAGCTAAAGGTAGGTACCGGGATATCGAATACAGAGAATAATATTGCAACTGACTACCATATACTAAGCATCATATACTATCTAGAGACACAGAGGTTTTGGGTTGATTTATTAAACTACACAGAAAATAAATAAACAAATAAAAGAAAGCATAAAAACATATGATACAAAACAGGCGTAAGAAAGTAGAATTTTAGGATTCAAAACACAATTGGCTTCCTTGAATTACGGTCTCTAGAGTTATTAAGTCGGTCACTTAACTAGATTAAACCCCCTCCCGAGGTGAGAAATCCGTAGATTAGGTGTAATAATTGAAGTCTCCTTCTAATTCTTAGACCTAACTCCTAAAAGATTGTAAGACCAATGACCTCACTTGAAACCTCAACTCTCCCGAGTTCTATTGAATTAAAGTGTGAATTATCCCTTGTCCGAGTCAATTATTTCGTCTCCCGAGTACTATAATCAACTCTAGCATGTATTCAAAAGGTAGCTAATCAATTGATATAGAAGACACAAGGATAAATAAAATAACTGCAAGAGCTAACACGGAAAATCAATTGAATATCTTCACCAAAAAATCCACAAAAGATGTTCTACTCATAGACAAGTAATTAACTCAATTAAAGTACAAGACATGAAAGAAATTGATAAAACCCAAGGTTGAATCTTCAATCTTCAGCCTTCTCTTGCCTGGATCTGCAGAGCTCCGCTCCAATGGAAGATGGATGGTTATGTGTGGAATATGGGATGGATGGATGAATGTGTAGAAAGGGGGAAGGATTTGAGGCTCTGAGATGGAGAATATATATTAGGTTAAGAGGTAATTTCTTTTCTTCCGTGAATTTCCGCTTAAATTTCCATTAGCTTTGACTGCACTGCGCAACGTTCGTAGAATAGAGATAACTTTCTCCACAGAACTCCGATTGAGACGTGCGAGATATCCACGCGAAGCTCTTTCAAAGACGAAGAATATGGTATGAACTAAGCACTGATTGAACTTCAAAATCCCTGGGAGAATGGGCTCGAACAGAAGCTGCTGCACCTTGGCCTTTTTGCACCTTTTTTTCTATTTTTTTCTATCATATATCAACAAACACATTAAAAATACCAAATGTATAAAATATGCAATTTAAGAACATAATTTGCATGATTGATATTTAAAACGAGTCAAATCTAGTCCTTAAAAACATGCAAAATCCGTGTTTGTCAATGAGGCCACCAAATCCGAGTAGGCATGGGCTGCAGTCGATGTCGCGGATGGCGTCGAGCTCGGGGTCGGCGACGGGACTTGGTCAGGCGGTGCGGCGGACGATGATGGCGTCTTGTCCTTGCCCTTGGGTTCCTTGATGCCAGGGGGACGCCGGAAGGACATCGGTGTGCCGGAAGTCTCATCCTCGAACACCGGATTATTGAGGTCCATTAGAGATGCGCCGCTTTCGCTGCTTGTATAATCAGTGAAGGTGTTCTTCGATGCCCTCTTCGCCGCCGTCGATTGGGGAAACACACCACCAACGAACTTCTGCTTCTCCTTCAAGAGCGCCCAGGACTGGTAGTGCTTGAATTCACCGTACAATGAAATGTACGACTGCACCGCATTGTCGCGCACATCCGCATGACTCTCGCTGCTGGCCTGCACCCTGTCGCACTTGTCGTACTCTCCCGCGAAAAAATTGACCTGGTTCTTTATTTGGTCCTAGTGCTTGCGGAGCTGCTCTCGTTGGCGCTTGAAGGCGGTCGGCGACTTGGACGCGTTGTATTTTTCGGCGATGCGCTCCCAATACGCAGTAACCTTCTGGTTGTTGGCGAACACCGGATCCTCTGAAACATCAATCCAACATCTCGTCAAGATGATGGATTCTTCCGGAGCATAGTTCGTCCTTCCCGGGGCGAACTCTTCACACAACTTCTGGGCTCGTGCCTTGGTCCGCTTCTTCTTGGGGACGGAGCCCGACGCGGCGATGGCGGCGGCGGTGGATCGGCCGCGAGGTGCTGCGGCGGCGGGTGTGCGGTTGGGAGAAGGCTCCATGTCCTACAGCCCGTACAAGTCCGTGCTGAAATCGGGATCTTACTAGGTGTTGGTGTTGAACGGCCGGTATTGATCGGGTTCTGTACCCGGCCATCGAGCACCACCGAACATCGGACTATTCAGACTTGGGTAATCTCCGTGATCCATTTTGTTTGAAATGTAGAAAATGTAGTGTGAATTTGCGAGTGAAAAGAGTGAAAAAATGAAGTGAAAAGTGACAGGTATATATAGGTTTTGAAAATTGAATAAAATTAAATAAAAAACCGAAAACGCATCGCTATCGTCCGCCCCATCGTCCGCGTCGTCCACAGTGGCTGACGATGCAACGGACGATGGGGTATCATCCGCGCTTCGTCCACGGACGATGTATCGGGCACGGACGATGGACAACGCATCGTCCGCGACTGTGGATATGCGGACGGTGGATATGCGGACGATGCGACGGATGATACGTCGTCCGTCGCATCGTCCGCCCCACTGTGGATGCTATTATTGTTTGGAATTATGTTTGAGGAGTAATAATTATTTTCACTTAATTAAGTAATTTATGTTTTGCAACGACGGTCAACGGCTGTGAAAGTAAAAAGCCGTTGGAGCTTCTGTAGAGTCGAGATTTAGAAAACGATCATTCAAGGATTTCTTAGTCCACTAAGATTGGGTTGATTTTAATGGGAAAACGCGAATAGATGTTCATTCTATTTACCAATTTAAATTTATTTGTGCATTTTTTTTTGTCTATTTTCAATCTATGCAAAAATGAGCTCTTATACTATGTATAGTTAACGGCAAAAACTAGGTACTTGAGGTTTTGTATGTGTCAAAACTAGTTCATATTGAAATAGAGTAATTTATCCAAATTCACTTACAAGAACCTAGTCAATACAAATGAAACATATTTCCATACACAAACAATACTTAAAATATTAAAATTTGTTCTAGGCCAATGCAATATCTTATTAATATTTTTATTCTATATTTATATATCATGAAATATACACTTATATCGATATTATGAAGATAGCTGATGAAATACATCGTCATATAGAAAATACTCCCTCCGTCCCATAAAAATATGTGCACTTTCCATTTTCGTCCGTCCCATAAAAATATATGCATTTCATTTTTAGAAATTTGTATCAATTTAATAATGTAGGTCTCATTATCCAATAACACTACCTTTAACTAACATTCGACGCCTCTCTCTTACTTTATCATACAATTCTCTCCATTCTCTCTTATTTTACCAATTTTATCTTAATTCTCGTGCCATGTCTATTGTACCTATTTTTATGGGACGGTTTGTATTGGGTTGCTTAGGCTTCAATTTCTCAAAAGTAAACCAATCTCCCTCTTGTGTTGCGGAAAGCCCACAAATCTGGGCTAAATGTTTTAATCCCAACATTTCTAAATTGGCCCAAAATATTCTCTTGGCACAGTCTTGTACTTTACAATATCAATGACCAAATAGTTTATGAACAACGATCTAAACGACAACATCCGGCCCAAATCATTGATTTTAGATAAATTATTTTAACACCTATGCGGTGCACTAGCCATAAAAATTTATTTTATATTTGTCCAAATTTTAAAATATAAACAATATTTATATGGCATAAAAATAATATAAACAATATATAACAATATCCATTAGGCTTGTAAATAATAATAACAAATTTAGTAAATTCACAAATAGTATAGCACACAAATATTTTCGCGATAATAAACTTGAAATTATAATAAATTATGTATATCAAATATTCCCTCCGTGCTATAGTAATGGAGACATTTCATTTTGCGCACTCGTTTTGAAAAAATAATTATAAATAGTTAAAGTGGAGAAAAAGTAAAGTAAGAGATAAAATATTGACTCTTCTCTACATTATTCTTTCTCTTATTTTACTCTCTCTTCACTTTAACTATTTATTATCATTTTTTCAAAACGAGTGCAGAATGCAATTTGTCTATAATAAATGCAATATGCGGAAATCCATCTACAACTTTCACAAATGTATATTACATGTTTATGTTTACAATATTGCATCTTACGTGCCACGTGGCAACATGAGATTGAAAGTACATTGTAACTTTAAAATTAGTTAGTACTCCCTCCGTTTCATAGTAGTGGATGTATTTTTTTTCGGGACGAAGATTAAGAAAGATGTGTCTAGTATATTAAATAAAAAGATAATAAAGTAGGAGAAATGAAAAAGTAGAGAGAATAAAGTAAGAGAGAAGGAAAAGTAAGTGAGAAGAAATATGTTACTTTTACTAAAAAGAAAAATGACTCAATTACTATAAAATACTATATACTAAAATGGTAAAATGACTCTACTACTACGGGGATAGTATCTTTTAAACACATCCCTTATACATGTCCTTAGTTATCAATTATAGATTAACTATTTATTGAAGACTTATATCTCATATAGTGGTAGTACGTCCTTATTTATAAAATATACATTAACTATTTATTGCACGTATAACGACTTTTTATCTAGTGCATGTATGTGTTTATGTGGGCTCTTTTTGCACGCGATGCATTTTGAGAATCTACACCCAAAACCAACTTTTTGACAAATTATTTTTCGTTCTCTTGACACCAACCATCGTTTATGCCACATGATTTGATCAAGCTTTTTTTTTTGTCCTATTATCTTTTGACTAGTTAGACCTGTTTAGACTTTAGAGTACAAATTTTTCATAGTTCAACTTTCGTTGAATACCATGTGATCGATCTACTTTTGATCAAATCAAGCTGTAATATGTACATTTTGATAGATTCGAACTGACGACAATACTCAAATTACCTTTTTTCTTTCTATCCTTTTTATACTTTATCAATTTTATATTACAACGTACATTATCTTTAAAGTTTCTATTTTAAGGAGTCCAAGAGAATACTCTCTCCATCCACAAAAAATAGGATACATTTATTATTTTTAACCGTCCACAAAAAATAGAGCACATTCATCTATGGAAAGTTTTCAAAAAATAATAACCATACACATCATTCCACTAACACTACTCCTCACTTACTTTTTCTCCTTCTCTCTTACTTTTTTCCCTTCTCTCTTACTTTACCAATTCTACATTAAAACACATGCCATGCACCATTTGCCATATTTTTTGTGGACAAAGGGAGTATATATTTATCTTATTTTGCACTTTTTTTAATACTCCTTCTATCCCATAAGAACTGTCTCATTTTTCTTATTAGTTTGTTCATTTTTATTTTTGAAAAAGATTTTTTCTCTCATTAATATAGAAATAATAGTTTGCTCTAAGAAAGTTGAGTCGCTTATTTTTTGCACTAGTTTTGAAAAAATCATACTCCCTCCGTCCCACTTTAGGAGTCCCGATTGAGTGTCCCGCTTTAGGAGTCCCGGTTAGAATATTCCATAATTGATAATAGGCTCCACATTCCACTCACCTTTTTCCACTCACATTTTATTATAAAATTAATATATAAAAGTAGGACCCACATTCCACTATCTTTTGTCACCAACTTTCTCTTATATTTCTTAAAACTCGTGTCAAACTCAACCGGGACTCCTAAAGTTGGACGGAGGGAGTAATAAATAGTCAAAATTGATAAATAGTAAAATAATAGAAAGAACAATAAAAAAATTTCTTCTCTACATTATTCTTATTTTTAACTTTATTATTTATCCACTTTAACTATTTATACAATTATTTTCAGAAAGTACCAAAAGAAAGCAGCTCAACTTTCTAGGGACAAAGAAAACACCGGCGGATCGCCATAGAATAAGGGGTTACTAGTGTACCCCAAATAAGAGTTCTAATAGTATATCTTGAGTAATAATGACATTGATGCATTGGTGGTCTGGTGGTACTACTCATAACTTTTAACACAGGTTCGAACACTGCGGTGTTCATATCTCTTTTCCTATTTTAGTACTACTCCACTATAATCATCTATTGTACCTATGAAAATCCCAATTCCGCCGCTGAGAGGGAAGGGAGTATCTTTTTATGGAACAAAGGAAATACATTTGTACTATAATTTATTAATATTTTATTCAGTTTATAGTCTATGGTTTCTTCATCACACCAGATTCTACCTAGTAAAATAAGTCCATTCTTTCACTCAATACATATTCAGTGGAAATAACTTTGAAGGTATTACTCGTGGAAATGGACTATATATGCGGGCCTATTTGTAGTCAGTGTTGAATTAAAAGAAAAAGAGATAGAAATAAGGAATTCAATTATTGGCCAGTCATTATTCTAGTTCTATGTATCAGTCTTATATTCCTGTTCTATGTATCAAATTAAAAGCTGTAAAATAAAATGTCCAAAGCAAATGTTCTTGCTTCTTATCATTGGTCTTTGAACCAATATGCCTACATTTATGCGGGGGACATTTCTTCAAGCATCCCAAGCTTCTCACACGTCATTTATTTATTTTTTATTTATTTCTTATGCAGTGAAATTTACAATAATTCGATAGCATCCATCATTAAATAAATTAATTTTAAACTTTTTCTGTAAATTAATTTCCAACACATTTGTATCTAAGTAACAAATCAAACTCTAAAAACATCGGAGTACATGTCAAAATATGCCAACAAATATATACTCCATCCGTTTGCGAATAGGAGTCTCATTTATTTCTGGCACGTGCTTTAAGAATGGTTAAGAAAAGTAATTGGAAAAAAGTTAGTGGTATATGGATCTTACTTGTATATATTTGTTTCAAATGAATATTAGTTGAATGAGTTAGTGGGATGTGGAAGCCTATTACCATTTATGGTAAAAATGAACCGAGACTCTTGTCTGCGGAAGGATCGAAATGTAAAAATGAGACTCTTATCTTCTAGATAGTTCAAAATGGGTTGGGCAGTGAGGATGCGTTGGAGGGGGCTGGTGGACTGACGTCATGCGGTGGGGGGTGTCTTGCAACGCCCTTCCTCTCTTAGTCAATGGGCGACCGCCGTGGCGTGAATCCAGCAAGTAGAATTCGTTTCCGATTTTATTTTGTAAATTGTGAAAAAAAATTATTCAAAATATACTACACTACAAATATATTCGTTAACAAAATGATTTAGTTTAATATTCTTTTTTAATCATTTTTTAGCCATTCAAAACCTTCTATTCTCATCGATAAATATCTCATTAATGAGATAATATTTTTTCACGCACACCCCTCAATTTTCTCTCTTAAATTTTATACTCCCTCTGTTCCAAAAAAATTGATTCACTTCTTTTTTACACTCATTTTGAAAAAATTATACTCCCTTCGTCCCTCATTAGAAGTCTCAGTCACTTTTGCACACTCGTTTTGTAAAAATGATAATAAATAGTTAAAGTGGAGAAATAATAAAGTAAAAAGAGATAATAACTTAGATAAGACTTTTCTCAACATTATTCTCACTCTTACTTTTCCATTTCTCCACTTTAACTATTTATTATCATTTTTACAAAATGAGCGCGCAAAAGTGACCGGGACTCCTAATAGCGGACGAAGAGAGTAATAAATAGTTAGAGTAGGTAAATAGTAAAGTAAAAGCAAGGCTAATCTAGATAAGAGTCTTCTATATTATTTTGCTTTTATTACCTATTCGCTTAACACTTTAAACATTATTTTCTTAGATTTCGTGATGAAAAGAAATGTCTCGGTTACGAAAGAACAAATGGAGTAAATATAGTATTTTAATGAATTTTGCATTTTAATTAAATTTAAATGAATAAATTACAACATAAGAGAAATAAAAAATAAATAAAAAATATGGGATTACTTAATAGTTAGTGGAAGTGATGGTGGGTTATGGTTGTTGCTCTTTAAGTATGTAATAGAGTAAAACTATAACACACTAATGAATGGAAGAAATTATTCAAGGAACACAGTTGTTGATGACATTACAAATAACATGCACATAAACGACAAAATAAAATCAAAAGATAAAATTAACTGAGAATGAATGTCAATTTTCAAGTCTGTTGTGTTTGATTGGAATTGAGGCTGAAATTAAATGTCCACTTTTTCAATTCGTTAACTCATTGCTTTTCTCTTGAAAATGCAATAATAATTTCTTGTCGTGTCTATCCATTATTATTGTTGTAATCACAAATATAGGTTTTATCTTTAATTTATAGCATTAGAATTAATAATTGTTCAAATATAAAATAGCAATCATCCGACGTTTAATGTGTGCAGCAATAAGCCAATAAGTATAAATTAAAGTACGGATTGATATTATATAAAGTTGAAATCTACCTCTTAATCCAAAATTAAATTAATTTAAAATATAGATGTAGTCGTGGAAGGCCATATTGCCGACTTGGAACCTTGTAGGAAGGCCCCACTTGTTTCACATCATCAACTGTTTCAGTTGGTAAAAAGATTATGAAAAAGTGATTGTGATATAAAAAAAAAGGATGATAAATCAATATTAGTAGTCTTTATTTATATCTATCTTGATATATCCCAACTTTCTCTATCCATAGTACTTCTTTTAATATATCGAATTTGTTAAGTTTATTTGTACTGCACTGAAAATTAATCTAGTTGAGAATATAATCATTAACCAATTATTCATTAGGGGAAGATAATTCAAAGTCAAGTAGTTTGACTTGATTGTTGATTGATATCATAGTAGGGTACAACTATTTATTCCCTATAACTAAATAATCCATAAGACACGTTTTTAATAATTTATTCATGTTTTAATGTCATCTGGATTTACTTGATCGATCAAATTATAGCTAATCCTAATGCCTAAATGGCACACATGTTATAAAATATAGGCTTTTAAGATAAGATATTATCAAATTTGTTCTTACTATGTCCAAAATTTGATGATGGATATGTCGGCCTGATCACAAACTGTTTGGATAACGGAATGTGATATTCAACTCCATAAAAGCTTGATTTTGTTATTTTTATTTGTGGCTATGACATGTGCTTGTGGTTAATTATTTTTATGGCTATCATGACTCATAATTAGCACAAAAAGAATGCAGATATTATTAATCAGATAAGGATTAATCTTAATAGCCATCTCAGCCAGGATATAAAGATTTGGGTGTTTATCTTCCTCCTTTAAAAATAATTTGAATTTAGAATCGGGATAAAAAGAAAAATCATTTGATGTAAAGTTGTGCTTTAATTATTTAATACTGTCTCCATATCTTAAAAATACAACTTTAGAGACTGTACGAGTTTTAAGTATGAAATTTTGTATGAGAGATAAAAATTATGATTGTTCGCCAAAAGCAGAAGTAGACTAATTTCGTGAAACAAACAAAAATAACAAAAGAAACTATTGTTTGAATATTGTTTGAAGACGGAGGGAGTATGTAGGGAAGGATCCCCTATTGTGCTTAAAAACACAACACAAAATGCCATGTACAGTATGTTACGGCTGATTTAAGAAAAAACATACTTTTAGCAGGTCACACGAATAAAATTTTGTTTGTATATAATAAATTCTACATTATTTTTAATCCGATACGAGAAGAAGTAATGTTATTACATTTTGTTTGTTTATGCATTTATAAGACGTTCTCAAACAATTTTAAATATATAAGCGAACAAGTGTTATTCTTCTGCTTATTAGAATGGTTGTGAACGCTGTTCACAGTAAAGTAACACAATCGGTTCTATATAATGCTTTGTTAAAGAGAGTAGAATTTCACAAACTAGATATGCTTTGTCTACTTATCGCGAAAGGTTGCAGCGTCAGTCCGCATGTTTCTGTTGCCTTTAGGAAATAAACAACACTGGTTTGATATAACAAAGAACAGATCTAATATTTGACAGTGAGATAAGACTTTCTTGCTAATTAGAAAGACGAGGTCTCAGTGATTGTTATTTCTTAATATCTGACATAACATTAAGTGTACGATATTGGTTATGCACCACTTTAATTTATGAAAAGATACGGGTTTTTCGCAATCCAAAAATCCTGATTTCTTGGGTGGTGATGATTAATGTCTAGAGGTGCTAGTATTGTTATTGCAATGAATCGTGAGCTAGGTGAGTCTAGTATGATAATATCCTCAAGAGGTGTTCACAGGAAAGATTTATTATTCGAGAAACCCGGCTGGTTGGAATTTTTTTCATGAATGATAAATATATTTTTCAAACTATTCCACTCTTGAAAAAAGATGTTAATTAATCAAAGTCATTAGCAAATTTAAATTAATTAATAGATATTTAAATCTTAAGCGTGAAAAATAATATATTGAAGAGGAAAGCCTGAAATATTCGTAATTTCAAATTGGACGAGCAACCAATATTATATTACTGTAATGGCTGATTATAAAATCCGTTTGAATTTGAAGTAAATTGGAGCTCAATTTAAATTATATATAACCCTTAATGTTTTAGATATATGAAACTAAAGTGTTTTCTTGTTACAAAACTAGTACTCAGGAAATAGACTTGGCACCTTTTCAGTACTTAACATTTATAAAATCACATTTTTAGTAAAAAGGTTCTATAAATTTCAAATTAGTCCCAATTGTTATTATTCTACCATTTAGCCCTTGAGGGGTAATTTGTCCATTTAGTTTTATTTGAGGACCAAACTTTGTGATTTTTGAATGTTTATATACTTATTTTGCGATTTTTTAAGGACCAAAAATCTTTGTGGTATTAATAAAGCTTTGTGTATTAATTCAAAATAAATTTGTAGTGTTATTTAAATTATTGCATTACAATCGTGAAACTACTACGTATTTAGTAGTATTATTTAAAAAATATTAAACGATTTATTTTTAAAGGATTCATTTTTAGTTTAATGCTTGATTGCAACAATAACCATTCAATATTTTCTAAATAATACTACAAATGCATATTAATTTCCTGATTACAATGCAATAATTTAAATAATACTACAAAGATTTAAATATCAATTTATTAAATTATGTGCCAAAAAGAAAATCCTAGAAATAAACACTCTTTTGTTTTTTATCTGTCCTATAAAAGTAGTCCATATTTATTTATGAGAGTCCTACCATCCACTTACAATATCTCAACTACATTTTCTCATTCTCCCTTACTTTACCAACTGCGTATTTAAGCACCCGTGTCGTCCCTCAAGTGTTTATTTATATAGGATTAATGAGGTAGGTTTGTGTTAAATTGACAACATCTCTTAAAGTGACACTGTGACACCACATATCCAACAATATTATAAACGCTACATAACAATATTATAAACGCTACACGGCAATCTATAGATTGTTGTATAGCGTGTTGGATATTGCTGGCCGAGAAAAAATTGTTGTATACAGTGTTGTATATTGTTGTCCGAGATTTTTACACTTGAGCATTTTTTTTATTGCCACATGGCAGCTTATTATTCGTCCACGTGTACAAATGATTAGCTAGGAATGTGATATGATGTTATTTTAAGAGGTGTTGTCATTTTAACGTATCCTGAATGAGGTATATATATTTTTATAATGAGAGGGGACGGTCATATTATGTTCAACTCGACTCTTGGAGAAAATTAGGTTTTTCAGATGGTCGGATCCTCCTATCCCCAATCCTCCACTTGTTCATGAGGACTCGATCACATATTCTTCTGAATCTTTATGCATCAAATCGACACCATAATTTGTCACAACACGTTGATCATTGACGATTCCTATGACAATATGAACCTACTAAAACAACATTATGAAAGTAGTCAGGTTAACACTAAATAATTCAATAACCAAAAAGGGCATCACCTCACCCAATTGCTGAAATGAAAAGTTTTATAAGCTTCTTTATTTCCCACTAATAACTCTTAGCATAATGCTAACTTAAACATCTCACGTGGATAAAGTAAAGCGAATAAGGCATATTAGCAAATTGCAATATTATTAATTCTAATTCTTCATATTGTAAAGAAAAGGATATGTGTATTATTCAAAGTCATTCAATCACGTCATATCATTTTAATGTCACCCAATTTATTATCATTATTTTCAATGATTCTCAAATTAGGGCTGTGTTGCAAATCTTTGGATTTTTCTTGTTTAAAAATAAAAAAACAAATAGTTATCTCCAACCCACCGCTAAAATATGTTTTTCAATACTCCTTGCATCCTATAAAAATGACGACTTTTTCCATTTTGATTCGTCCCATAAAAATAGTCCACTTCTATTTTTATAACTCCTTTCTCTTTAATAAAATGCGTTCTATTCTCTACTAACAATACTCCAATTAATTTTTCTATCCATCTCTCTCTCACGTTATTAATAGTGCATTAAAACTCATATCGTCTCAAAAGTCTCTATATTATAGGACAGGGGGAGTACGTTCGTTTAACTTTTTAGTATCGTTGATTGATTGTTTCTTTTGTGGAAATCGGAGTACTTTTTGTATATAGGCAGCTCTATTGAGAATATTTGATACCAAATTACAAATTCAATGTGAAAATTTTAGTTAGGTCGATCACAATTGCGTTCGCGGCTCTATTGCAACATTAAATCAAAGGGGTTGCCAATAAACTGAAATCCCAAATCTGATTTCCTATAATGATTTCCCTACTTATCGTCTTCAAATGCCTAAAGAATAGAGCATCTCAAGAATCATCAACGAGCATAACGCAAGAAAACAGAGTATACTTCGCTCGAATGTAAATACGAAATTGAAAGTTGCAACGACCAGATCTACTCTAACATCAACTAGCATGCGAATAAAAATACCGAACTAAAGTCTAACCATGCATTTTATGCAAAGTGAAATAGATCTATGCCATCTTCTCTCATATTTACCGCAAAAAAAACTAGATCTACAGAATCAAACAACTAACAATTGCGAAAAACATCCAACCGGACAGAAATGAACAACAAACACTACGTTAACAACGTAAACTTCCATGATGCAAGGACTAGAGAATACCCAACTTCAACAACAAAATAACTTCTCAAAACACGAGTACGAAGACAATTAGCTAGAGATAACCAAGTCTGAAGATCTGAGTACAAAAAGGAAAGATAAAACATTTAAAGCTGTAAATAAAATTGTTTCTTGCTCCTAAGAGAAGTGGATCTAGCTGGCGAAGTGGAATGCAATATCTATTAATTAATTTAAGTATGCTATTGATGCACTATTTTTTAGCACTATTAATACCTGCAAGTATACAGAGTATACAGAGTAGCTATACTTGTTTCTATAGCTAAAGGTCAGTACCGGATATCGAACACGGAAAAAACAAACACAGAATGTCTATTTTCTACTAAAACTCAATTACTATCTGGAGAACCAAAAGATTTTGAAAACTTTTGAAAACTTAAAACAATAGAAAGCAAATAAACAACTTGTTGCAGATAAAACACAGAGATAAAATATAGAGATAAGGGAATTCTAGGGATGTGCGTTCATAGTTATGGTTATACAAATCCCAAACTACAATACCTTAGCACAGTTATTACTTTGATAGGATGAGTCACCTAGTTTATGCTCATGCGATGCAAACGTTGATTACTAACATTAGGGTTGTCAATCCTAACACGTAACTCCAAAAAGCTCCTAAGACCCTTGAAAAGTCCTCACTCTCAATTAACAATGTCGTTTTGAACGAAGCTAATTGTAGTGTCTACTAAGTGAACCTAACTTGCTAGAACTCTCTCACAGTTATGAAGCAAGTTATATTGGATCAACACAGAATGTGTCACTCAAACGTGAAGCGTCAAGAATAACTTAGGGAAGAAACAAAGTAAAAACAAAACTAATATTAAATAGAAAAAATGAATTGTATAACCAAAATCGTTACCAACACATCCCTAGAATCCTATGAGTTTAGTTACACATAATGAAATAATCTAAACACAGATTGAAGGGAAAACAATTGGAACATAAAACTAAAGCAAATAAAACCCGTAGGTTGAATCCTTGTCGTTCTTGATGTTCTTGAATCCTTCTTCAACTCCTTGCACAATGAAGTATTCTAGCTTTTAATCTCTGGGAATTATATTGCAAAAAGAGGCTCTGATTTGATGAAACTTGAGGTCTTATTTATAGGGGAAAGTCCCTCCTCATCATAGAAGAAAAAGATCTTCAAAATATGGTAACTCTTTGGGCCAAATCTAGGGCAATCGGATTCGCCGCCTTTTCACGGCGGGCCGCCGCACCTTCTCCGGCGGTCGCAGCGTGGTAGTCCAAACTCTCTGCCTCTTCGGCGGCGGGCCGCCACACGTCCTTCCGCGGTTGACGGACGAGACTTATTTTCTAGCATAAATTTCCAAGGCGGGCCGCTACACATTATTGGCCGCTAGACGCCGGCGGTCACCGGTCGCCGTCTGAACTCCAGATTTTCAGACTTTGCATTTTGACTCCCTTTTTCAGCTCAAATATGCACATTTCTCACAAAACACGTCAAAATACCAAAATGTATAAAATATGCAAATAATGGACATGTAACGTGATTTTAACATTAAAAACGGACCAAATAATGGCCTTAACACAGTGCAAAATCCGAGCGTATCAGCTATTTGACTATAATTAATTAAAAATATATTTTTCCGAGAGTTATCTAGTTCAAAACCTTTATTTATATTCATGGAATGAATTCCAACCGCAAGGTTTCTGAAAAATAAAAAGCCTTTTTCCGAACACCTCTTGACGATATTATCGAACTGGACTAAAATAGCACACAATTAATTGCAATAATAGTACTAGCACATCTAGACATTGATCACCACTATCCAAGATATCAGGATTATTGGATTATAAAACCCCTGCACCATTTGATAAATCAAAGTAGTGTATAATTAATGTCGTTTTCTCATTGTTATGCCAACAATGATTAAGAAATTTCTATCCTGAGACCACGTCTTCCAGTAGATAGCTATGAAAGTCTTTCAGTGCTCTTATTGTTTTACCATACCAATGCCATTTATTTCCAAGAATAGGAAACATGTAGACTGAAACTGCAACCTTTCGGGTTTAGGTATTCAAGTCCTATCTAGGTTGTGAAAAAATCCCTTTGTCTCACTTTAAGAGTCTCATTGAGTTCAACATTGGTTTTAAGATACATAAAGTAAAGTTGGTGAAAAAAGATAGTGGAATGTAGGTCCTACTTTTATATGTTAGTTTTATAATAAAATGTGAGTAGAAAAAAGTTAGTGGAATGTGAGGGCTATTACCATTTATGGAATATTTCAACCGGGACTACTAAAGTGGGACACTAAAAAATAGTAAACCGGGACAGAGGGAGTATTGTTTTAGTTCGACAAAGAACCTTCTATGAACGACGTTCAAAGTTTGTCCAATATGTATAAGAATTAGACTTGTTTGCTTCAATTACGTTTAAATTTTTTAAAAACATATTATAAATGTATAAGCAAACACCAACATGATGAAATTACTTCTTCTTGCATATAGTAGAGTTATTGTATACAAGAAATTATAATCGTGCAATCCTGAGAGGTATTCCATGTATCACACCTGAAGAAACAGATTGGGGACATCATTACCGGCACTGCCCAGTTTATGGATATGTCCATGCTTTGACCAAAAAATATCTTAGTACGAAGGATGGTGAAGAGAAAATCGGGTAGCTACACAAATTGAAGAACAGAAAGGAACAAATCAAATTGGGTACTAGCTATTGAGGAGTATTTAGGTGGAACTAGCCATGGAATGATGAAAAAAACTCAAAGAAATAACTTTCTATGACCCATAATTTAGCCACAATTACCAAACCATGACTTAATTCTGGATATCCTTTAAACTAGACTCCGATATCATTCCTAATAACATCACCAACTGGTGCCTCTTGGGATATTCCCTTCACTGCCCTGTCGGTATTGAGCTTCCAGCTACCTAATGTTGGAAAAGACAAACTTACTAACTTGCTCACTAGAACTTTGGTCTTGGCTTTGCGTGAAGCATAATTTTGCACAACTCGTGCCCAATCCCTGCTCTAGAATATCATGCTATCAACCGACCAAGTCTCACCCTCAAACACTTTAGCATTTTTATTTTTTCATAATCTCCACCAAATCAAACCAAATATGGTACTCCAGGAGTAACCATCTACTATTTTTCTTAAGTTTAAATTTTCAATTAACCAAGCCTCAAATATGATAGCGATAATCTAGAACCAAATATCTCTTCGGACTATCTTGCTCCAAACGGAAGAGGCAGTCGGGCAGCATCTTAAGACCTGATCAATGGATTCTTGTGCTCCCCCACAACCAATACAAGTTGCATCATCAGGAATATGTCGGCGACACCTCTTGACATTAGTGAGTAATCGGTCCTTGAAAGCAAGCCATATAAAGTGTCGAATTCTTTGAGGGACCTTATAACTCTAGATCGAGACCCAAAAATTATCCTCTGCATCCCACTGATCACGACACAAATAGCCATACCTTCCGTCACTGAGCACTTCCCATTTGATTTCCACCATTATACTTAGAGCTTCAATTGATAGAGCAATAACAACTCCAATATGATTCTTCTATCACACTCACTTATTGTCCTGGAGATCGGAAAAAATCAGCATAATTAACATGAAATTTTCAAAAACCTAATTACCTCAAAATTTAAGAAAAAAAAGCAACAAAATAGAAGTATTTCTATCAAATATCTCTATTCAATGTCAACGTGGTCGGCAATAATACAATGGCATCAAAAAACATTGGTCAGATAATCATGCCAATTCCGCACCCGCCAATCCGTTTCTCTAGTAGCTCCTCCTCTGTCGACTCTGTATTTAAGACCCTAAATCTATGTCACCATCATCAAGCACTCTACTACCATTACAAAACAATGGAGATACCAATGTCGACATTGACGGAGAAATGAGTCTACAATTAGGGGTATTTGGTGAGCACACAAGTCTGATAGAAAGGTGGATGCCGCCGAATAAAGGCCATCCAAATGTAATGGAGAAGAATACATGTGGAAAACAACGATTGTGAATCTAGTCTGGCGATTGCTCGTTGAAATTGCAAAACCTAAAAATTAGAATTTTTTAAAAAAATACTCCCTCCGTCCCATAGAAATAGATCATATTTCCTTTTTTCGTCTGATCCATGAAAATAGTCCATATCGATTTACGAAAACCTTTTATTCTCTATCTTACTTTATTATTTACGGAGTCTACCATTTACTAGTACTCCCTCCGTCCCATAAAAGTTGAGACAAAACTTTTGGACACGAAGATTAAGAATTTATATTAAATAAATAGGAGAGATGAAAAAAGTATGAAAGATAAGAGAGAATAAAGTAAATGATGGAATAAAGTAAGAGTGATTAGATGTTTTGTCTTTTGTTAAAAAAGGAAATGACTCAACTTTGTTGGAACGGACTAAAAAGGAATACGACTCAACTTTTATGGGACGGAGGGAGTACTATTTTAACTGCACTTTCTTCTTCTTTCCTACTTTATCACTTATGGAGTCTACCTTCCATTAACACAATTTTAACTATTTTTACTCTTTTACTACTTTACCAATTGCGCATTGAAAATCGTGTTATCCAAAATGGCTTATTTTAATGGGATAAATGGAGTATATAATTTGGATACAAATTGTAATGTTAGAGAATTATAATTAAAATTAGAATAAGTGAAGGATTTTAGAGTGATAGTTTTCTTTAAATTAAAAAAAATGGATAAATTGGTTCTAATTATAATGAATTTTTGTCATAGAATTTAAAAATAAAGAAGATAACTATTACTCCCTTAAAAATAAGAACTAATTCTAAAGTAGTTCATACCATTAAAGGAATTTTATTTCCTGTTGATATGAGATTCATTCATCTCTCTTGCTTGATCTCTCCTCACACATTAAATATTTATTTCTTAACTTCCGGCTAAAAAGATATATTCTATTAATATAGAATGGAGGGAGTATTATTTATGGGGGGAGGAGGAGGTTGACCGAAAAATTGTGAGAGAAATGGGTAGAGGGAGCCCAAATTCAATTTGGGTTTATTATGAAAAAAAATAAGAGATAATCAGGGAATACAAAAGCTTAATTTTTGTAAAAGAAAAGCCAGTCAGAAAATTTTAAAGTGAGATTCTTTTCATCTATTTCTTTGATGAGAACTGCAGTCTTTGTTTTATCCACTTTCTATTACACAATATAATCTTTAACTATCTATATCAAACTCTAATTTATTTTGTGTTTATATTACGTCAAAAGATAATTATACTTCAATAATTTATAAAAAAAAAATTGACTTCCAATATACCCTCTATATCATCATAGAAATAGACTAATTGAGAATGACACAAGTTTTAATGCTCATTTAGTAAAGTAAGAGAATGAAAACAAATAGTTGAAATAATGTAATGAATGATAGGGTACATAAATAATAAAATAAAAGAAAAGGGGAAAATAAGAAAATTAAGTCCATTTTTAAGACGGAGGGATTAACGAGAGAAATGAGGGCTGGAGGAGTATGATATTTACCATAATCTTTTAATGGAATCTAAAGCTAACCCACGATGTACAAACAAGACAAACAAGCGTCGTATGTTCGATGTCGGTTAATGCACAGCGTGGAAAAGAAGGAGGGGTCCACACAGAGCTCACACGAATCCAAGGTGGGGCCCAGGCGTGGTTGGGGGGCCAAAGTAGTTGGGCGTTTCCTCTGTTTACACTATAAAAGAAGCAATCTACCACGAATATTTCACACACAACACCCACTGCTTTTCCCTCTCTTTCCTCCTGCCTCTCGTTTTGTTTTGCAGTGCCCAAAAACACCCTTTCTATTGAATCCATACAAAAAATAGTCCTCTGTTTTGACCTCGGTTTCTTCAACAATTCAATTCAATTCCAACCGTTTATTTGTATTTTAGGTACAAAAACACTTTCTAGTTTCTACTCGATCAGTTGTTGTCAAGAAATTTTTAATCTTTAGATTGCTCTGTTTTGTAGTGAGCATCAAAATATGGTGGCGGCGGCGACCAACAACACGTGGCTTGATAGCATGAGGGCATCCTCTCCCACCCACATCAAAGCGCCGCCCCTCTCCGACGCCCACAACTCTTGGATTGTAAGCCACATACATACGTGAATTTGTTTCGACACACAAACAAGAGTGTTTGAATTTATTTTTTTAATTGTTGGCAGCTGCGGCACCCCTCGGCGCTGGACGTGTTCGACCAAATCACCATGTCTTCCAAAGGGAAGCAAATCGTCATGTTTCTCGACTACGACGGCACCCTCTCCCCCATCGTCGATGACCCTGATCGCGCCTTCATGTCCGAATCGGTAAGAGCATTCTTTAAAAAAATAAACAAAAAAACTCACAACATATTGTGTGAAAAAAGAGGTAAAGTTGTTCATTGTTAATTTTGGAGTACAGATGAGAGCAACTGTGAGGAAAGTGGCCAGATATTTTCCAACTGCTATAGTGAGCGGGAGGTGCAGAGACAAGGTACATACATAATCTTTGCTTCCTCTGTTTCTAAAAATAGAAATTTTGGAGATGACACGAGATTTTAATGCAAAATTGGTAAGTAAGAGAAAAAAAATAGAAAAAATAGCGGGCCATTTCTTAAATTGGAAAATTTTATATTTTTACGAAACAGACAAAAAATAATAATAATTTTAAAAATTGGAAGTATTTTGTTTCTTGCACAATTTGTATCATTGTTTTGTTATTTAAATTTTCTAGTTTTGTGTGTAGGTGTACAGTTTTGTGCGTTTGAGAGAGCTGTATTATGCTGGAAGCCATGGCATGGACATAAAAGGCCCATCAAAAGGTTATAACAAGGTCAGTCACTTTTCACCACTCTCTATATCTTCTCTCTCTACTAATTATCATCCCTCTTCATGCAATTTTTTTATTTAATAATGATCAGGATGCTGAAGCTGTTCTTTTCCAGCCAGCTAGTGAATTTATTCCAATGATCAATGAGGTCAGGAATTAGTTATTTATTTCCATTTAAATTCAAAACCCCCTTTTTTTTGGGTGAGTAAATATTTATATACCGTTTATTATTAAAATGAATATTAGGTTTATAAAGCCCTTTTGGAGGTGACAAAATCCACTCAGGGGGCTAGAGTGGAACACAACAAATTCTGTGTCTCTGTACATTTTCGTTGTGTTGATGAGAAGGTAACACAACCTCTATACCTTCTTTTTTTTTTTCTTTCCTAATTTGTTAACTTATTTATGATTACTTTTTATAGAAATGGATTGAACTAGCGAAACAAGTTGCAATAGTGTTGGAAGGCTATCCGACCCTAAGATTATCTCAGGGCAGGAAGGTAATTTCAGTTACACACAAAGTAAATAGTTTATGCGTCAAGCATGCTTTGTAGAGTATATTTCTTATTCACTATATACTTATCCATGTAAAATTTTGATTTTAGGTGTTTGAGATTCGGCCAACTATTAAATGGGACAAGGGCAAGGCACTTGAGTTCCTCCTAGAGTCACTTGGTAAGTTGATATTATTTCTATTTTTCTTTAATTATGTCTTTATAGTGAATGGTCCCAAAATGATAGTAATATTAATAAACTTAATTAATTTTGACAGGGTATGCTAATTGTGCTGATGTGTTCCCTGTTTACATCGGTGATGATCGAACTGATGAAGATGCTTTTAAGGTATTTAAAACGGAATTAGCACAAGTTTGATTGGACTAAGTATAAGAAAATATAATGACGGGTTTTGGTTGGTATGTTTATTAGGTTTTGAGAGAGAGAGGTCAAGGGTTTGGAATAGTGGTATCGAAGACGCCAAAGGATACAAAGGCATCATATTCATTGCAGGAGCCCTCCGAGGTTATGGCGTTTCTCAGACGGTTGGTAGAGTGGAAGAAAGTGTCGTTGAGACGCCACTTCAGGATGAGAAGACGACTTCAAGAAATCAAAATCAACTTCCCAAATTAATATTACTACTATATTTTTTACATTATTAATATGTATATTTCTCTAGAGAAAAATACTAGCTCTTTTATTGATAATTAAGCTTGTACGGGGTGAAGTTGTAATTTCCCACCTTACTTGGATTAAACTAAGTAAATACAATGGCTTTTCTCACATATTTAGTACTCCATATTCAAGAAGGCTAAAGATAAATTAAAAAAATTGTACATATAAAATACACTCAAATTTTAAACCAGTTTTTATTTAAACCGGTTATCTTATTAATTATTATTTCTTTACTTAACTGCCCTTTTGCTATATTCGTAAAGTTCAATCAATATCAAATTACATTAATATATATGGAAATAGAGTATGAAAATATTAAATATGGATGATCACTTCAAAATAAAGTGCCACTTATTTGGAGAGATCGCATAAATTGAGGTTACACTAATTGGTTGATACCATTTTTCCTAAAGCATTAAACATTATTTAATAAAAAAAATTGAATGCAAAATATTAGTATTATTATTTGGTTAAATGATAACATTAAAAAACTAAGTATACATACACGTAGTTGTTTATATAGTACAATGTAACTTATAATTTTAAGACTTATTTAATAATAAAATAATTAGATGAAAAAAATACTGATATTATTTCGTTGGATTAGCAATAAGAGATTATGTACAAATGAAGTAGCATTTTTTATAATTGCAAATTAAATATTAGTATTTAATAATAAAATAATTGAATGCAAATGACTACGATTACTCCAATTGATAATCACAATACTAAGAAATTAAGTACTACATATTCATTTAGTTGTTTTTATAAATTGAAATTTTAACAATTATTTAATAATTAAATGTGAATGACTATAATTATTTCATTTGATGATAAAGATTAAGAAATTAAGTATATAAATAGTCATATTTATAACTTAAAATTTTTATTTAAAAAAATTAATAACAAAATAATCAGATATGAATGACTATGAATAAATTGTTTGATGATAACACTAAGAAATTTAGTATATATGCATGTAGTTGTTTTTATAACATAAAATTTTAAGAATGATTTGATTATAAAATAATTGAATTAAAAATACTAGTATTACTTATTTGGATAATAACACTGATAAATTAAGTATATATGCTTGTAGCTATTTTTTTTAATTCAGAAATTTCAAAATTATTTTATAATAAAATAGTTGGATGTGAACAACTATGATTTTTTCATGTGATGATAATACTAAGAAGTTAAGGAATCAAAATAAACATAAGAATTTAAAAACTAACGAATCAGATTACTGTCTCTCATAGATATTTGGCAAATAAACATGGCCTAAAAAATCAAGCATATGTCCGTCCATGTTATTTTTATAGCATAGAATTTTAAGAATTATTTAATAATAAAATTGTCACTGATTACGAGTGACTATGATTATTTTATTTGATGGTAACACTTAGTAATTAAGTATACATGCATATAGTCATTATTTTAAGTATATACTGATATAGTCATTTTTCTATAATAAGAAATTTAAAAATCATATAAGAAGAATTAGATGCAAATGCCTATGAGTATTTCTTTTGATGATAGCACTAATTAAGAAATTAAGTATATATACATGTAGTCATTTTTATAAGTTAGATTTTAAGAATTACTTAGTACTAAAAAAATAATTGGATGTGAAAACTATTGTTATTTCTTTTGATAGTAACACTTATTAATTAAGAATATATTCATATAGTCATTTTTTAGGTGTATAATTTATAAATTTTAAAATTATTTAATTATAAAATATTGAATGTGAATGATTATGATTATTTCGTTTGATGATAGCACTAATTAAGAAATTAAGTATATATGCATGTAGTATTTTTGTAAGTTTAGAATTTTAATTAAGAATTACTTAGTAGTACTAAAAAATTAATTAGATGCGAAATACTATTGTTATTTCTTTTGATAGTAACACTTATTAATTAAGAATATATTCATATAGAAGATAATTTACAAATTTTAAAAATTATTTAATTGGAACATAATTTAATTGGATGTTAATGACTATGATTATTTCGTTTGATGATAATTCTAAGAATTAAGTATATATGCATGTACCATTTTATAATTAGAAATTATAAAAAATATTTATTAATAAAATAATTATTTCATTTGATGATAAAACTAAAAAATTAAGTTGAAGGAAGAAATATCCTCATTATTGTTAATGGAAGAATAAATTATACAACTAAAGTATATTATGTACGTAATTCGTTGCAATTTGCAAAGATGTAGTAGTAAATTATTTCCTAAAAGTGAAAACGCCGATTATGGAAAACTTAATTTTTCCTAAATGCTCTTAGAAGGGTAATCACGTACTACATTGTTGTAATTAATTATGATTCATTTATTGTAAATATAAAATTCCTAAAATGTCCAACTTTGTATATACAATTTTTGTTAATTTATCACTACTCATTAAAGAAATATATTGCGAGGTGACATGAGATATTTATTGTGTTGTGTATGTTTCACAAGCCATCATTAGTTAAGCAAGTGGGAATGGGATTTGAGTAAAGTGATGGAAGAATTGCATTCCAAATTCTTGAATTTTTGTCTAGGATCTGTCACGTGATTGCAGCATCTTCCTGGTGTTGTAGCATTTTATGTACTTGCTTTAAATGTTGTCCAATTAAATGAAGCATTAATTTTTAATTAGATATTTAGATAGTGACAAGTTTTTTATTTCTTATTGATTGTATATTTGATTACGCTCCGAATATGTAATCCTTTTTAATTAGATATTTATATAAGGTTAAAGTAGATAAAGTAAAGTAAGATATGGAATAAATTAAAAAAGACGAAGAGAAAGTAAAGTAAGAGATATAAAAAGATTTTTTATTAGAAAAGGGAAATGACTCAACTACCTGAGGACAACCTAAAAAGGAATATGACTCAACTACCTTGGAACGGAAGGAGTATTATTATCGACGGCCGGAAATGCCGACCTTATCGTGAATTCTCACTCTTTGATTTAACCTTCTAAATATAATGACTATAGAGTTATCAATTCCGATCTAATATGTGGATCCTCGCTCGATTCCTCGACATACATTTAAATCATGCTTTTATTGTTTGTCAAGTAATCAGAAGCATTATCGCATAGAACCAGACTATGTAAATGAAGTATTGAACATCTGAGACAATTTACATACGAATCATTGTGAATTGGTAGGGGAGAAACTTGTATTTATAGATATATGACATAATTTCTAGTAACCTCCCATGATTAAGGGGAAGATAATTATAGAAAAGATTAGTCTAACTATTTTCCTTATCATCCCCACTCAAGCGTTGCGTGGGATGAGATGGGACAAAGTGCAGGTCGAGGAAGATTCTTGGTAAAGATGTCAGCAAGCTGAAGATGAGATGGGACAAAGTGCGTAGTAAGTTTCCTGAAGCTACAAGTTCTCGTACAAAATGATAATCTTGGTCAATATATGCTTAGCTCGTTTATGAGCCACAGGATTTTGGCTAAGAAAGATATCACTCTTATTATCACAAAGGAGCTGAGGCCAAGAGGATGGAGAAGACTGAAGCTCATGAAGAAGATTCGAGAGTCAAACAATTTTAATAGCCATGTTTATGCATCGACCGCAAGAGGAATATACGGAAGCAACCATGCATGTTGTGAGGTATTTGAAGGGTAAAATTGGTTATGGAGTACTCCGCAAAAAGGAAAACGATTTGAGAATACATGGATACACTCATACAGAGTGGGCAAGCAATCCCATTGATATTATCAAGACCAACGACCGGATACATCACCTTTGTTGGAGGTAACCTAGTCACAAGGATGAGTAAAAAGCAAAAATTGGTTGCACAATCTAGAGAAGAGGCAGAAGTTCATTGAATTAAGTGTGGTTTGACTGAGATCTTATGGCTTCAAAAATTAATGAGGTTTAGGTTTATTTTGTGATAATAGGCAATCATTAGCATATTAGAAAACCTAGTCCATCATGACTGCGCGAAACATGTTAAAAGATCATTCAGAAGACCAATTAGACGATGTCCTATGAAAGTAGTAAATTCCAAAGTGGCGAAGACACTATTAGATAAGTTGAGTATCGGAAATTTTGTAACTTAATTTGAGGGGAGTATTATATTATAGAAAGATTACATTTTGAAGAAGATTTGCATGATATTCAACTTGTAATATAAAGTAGATTGATATCATTTGATTTCCTATCTTGTATACATCTTACAAAATCCTCTATTTTGAGAGGAATTCCATATAACATCAATATACAGAAATTACCCAACTATCTTCACTCGATTTTTCCCTCTCTATGATTTTTAAATATAAACAACTTCCTTGAAAAATTATAGCAAAAAGGTATAGAATTTCGCTTAAAAAATGTATAGATATTAATGGGAGGTTACGATATGTTTCAGTTTCCGGTTGCCATGAAATTGTTTAGTAAAAATACAAGATGACTAAAATTGTCTGAGGAGGTTGTGAAATCTTTATTAGGACGATCATTATTCTGTAAAGACTAATAAATCTGTATAAAATCGTGTTGATTTGTCATTGTAGAAAAGAAGATATAGCATTGGGAGAAGATCAAATGAAATTAAACAAACTTTAGGATTTCAAGTTCATTAATCAATCCATATAATTAAATATTGAATAAATGTTCCTTATCAACTTAAACTTTATCTAGGAGTTGGTAAAAATACTGAAAAACCAGTATATCAATCACATCGTACCAAAAATATTGAAAATTACCGAATTTTCGGTATATTATAATCTTCATTACGGTACGATAGCGTACCGTAAGTTTTCGCTATGATAACTATACGAATTTTCTTATATTGCGGTATACTATAAAATACCGATAATACGATATATACCGAAAAAATCGGTATACCACGGTGTACCGAATATTCGGTATATGGCCAAAACCGGTATATACCTATATTCCGAAATAATATACATAATATATACTCCCTCCGTCCCAAGATAAGCGATTCACATTCCTTTTTGGGACGTCTCAAGATAAGTGAGCAATTTCCTTTTTTGGTATCCTCTCTCTTACTTTTTCTCTCTACTTTATTAACTCTATTACTTTATTCACTTTACACTTTACTAACAAAACATCATTTCCTTAAATCATGTGCCGAAAAGTTTGTGCTCACTTATCTTGGGACGAAGGGAGTAGTATATTTAATATATTTATATATAAAATTGAATTGAATAGATTAAATAGATAATATATTTTTATGTTTTTAAAATATAATTTTCGGTATAAAGGTATACTAAAGGTATAGTAAACGGTATATCGTACTGAAGTTCGGTATACCATACTGTACGGCAAAAATAATGAATTTATCGGGAAGGTCATGCGAAGCAAAAATAATGAACTTATCATCTTGCCCAATCACATGTGTGTTTGTCAAAGGTTTATGCAAAATAATCGGGAAGCGAAGTTTATCTTTCAATTTGTATCTTTCCGGCAAATGTGGACAGTTGTTTAACTCCGTTGTCTTCAAGTATGTTTCACCAATTGATCTTGATATGAGAATTGAAAAAAAAAAGCAGTTTTACTCTTGGTATATCTAATACTAGAAGATAATAACTATTTTAAAATTAGTTTTTTACCTTTGTGAAGCTCTTTACTAGAGGATACTCATTTGTACGGACATTCTTGGTGTGCTGTCTCCAGAGCTCATCGTGACCAAATGGAATACTATTATCATGGTTGGTTGATAATGTGTTGGCTTGGACGAGTCGTCTAAGCCCAGTCAGTCGCCCCTTGAGAACTTCCAACAATAGTGGGAGATTTTTACTAGCCAAAGCAAGAAACTCTTCTTCTAAAGTCACAATTGCTTTCTCTAAAATTGCTAGTGACATTCCGCCATGAGTAGTTGAGTAGTTGTGCATTCTGCATCAGGTGATTTACAGAAATAATTCGCATTATTATAACAAATTACTAGTAAAAGATAGAATAATGCTCATTTTCCAAAAAATAATAAAATACCTAGGGGTCGAGAAAAGTAACAAAAAACAATAAAATACCTAGTTGTGCATTCTGCATCAGGTGATTTACAGAAATAATTCGCATTATTATAACAAATTACTAGTAAAAGATAGAATAATGCTCATTTTCCAAAAAACAATAAAATACCTAGGGGTCGAGAAAAGTACCAAAATACATCACTTTTCGGCGTACAACACTTTTCGGTATGGAAACAGTATCAATTTTCCTATACCATGATATATTGTGGTATAGCGTAGATTCGGTATACAATCTTTTGTGCATACTGAAAAATCAGTATTGTTAAAATAGTATACTCCATCCATCCCATAAAAATAATGACATTTTTCATTTTGGGATGTCACACAAAAATATCTTCTTTTATTTTTGGTAACTTCCTTCTCTCTAATAAGGTGAGTTTATTCTCCACTAACAATACTATAGTAAATATTATATTGTATTTAATATATTTATATACTCCATAAATAGAATTAAAAAGAAAAAATCTTTGAAAATCCTACTTTTAAATATTTTAAGTATATAAAATAGATTTTTTGATAACTTTATTACGGTCAATCATACCGTACTTCGGTATACCATAAAAGTGCGGCATACCGCAATAACGGTAAAGCAACGGTGTAAAAAATTAACCATACCTAATTTTCGATATGGTATCTGAAGGAACTGGCAGCGGAAACGTTCGAATTAAATCAAATAAATAAATCACATAATAATCAGATTATTTAGACAAATTCTATTGGCATAATTTTCACATGTATCATGCTCAAAACTTGAATTAATCATGCTTTAAGTATAATTGAAACCTAAAACATGCTTTTCTACGGAGCAGAAATAATACCTTGTTGATTCTCCAAAGAATTGACGATGGCTAGCGACTTCTCCACGTGACGCTTTGAATACTGGACCACGAATCTTCTCTCTGGTTCCCGAACTGTACTCCAATATCAGTGTGGGTTGATCTCACCGAAATACTACGACTTAAATAAAAGAGACAGAACAAATCCTACTCCTAAGAGGAGAAAATTTCGAGCTCCTAAAGGACAGAGGGGGACGCAAATTTTGAGTAATAATAATGATGATTTGTGTCTCCTTTATTCTCCTATTTATATTAAGTTCCTTTTGGGTCCAGACAGGGATCTATGGAAGGTTTTGGATATGGGCTCACCCAATTTACCTTTTACTAATTAAATTGAACCCACAATTTAATACAAGCTTTAATTGGAATATTATGAGCAGCCACTACATAAGTAATATTGAACTCTCCCCATCCAAATCCGAAATTATAAGTAATCCGGGTTTCCGTTTTAACTTTTATTTCCCGCACTTAAGATAAAAATGTCCATTAATTAATTAATGCCTGCTATGGACTTAATTAATTAATATTTTATTAATTCCAAGAGTGGACTTAACATGAAACACTTATTTATTATTCTTAGAGTAATCAAACTCCAACTAACTAGGTTCCGAATAATAAAACCTTGTTTCACGCTCCTCTTGAGGACATTATCAAACGAGACTCACCTCGCGTACGATTCAACATAATAGCAATCCTAGCATCGCTAGATATTAATCACCACTACCCAATATATTAGGATTATTGGGTTGCGAAAACCCTGCACCATTTGATAAGTCAAATTAGTGCATAATTAATACCGTATGCTCAATGCTAACCTATGTTGATTAAGAAACAAATATTTATCAAGACCTCGTCTTTCAGTAGATAGCATAAAGACTCGTCTTACTCTTAGATCCGTTCAGTGCTTTACCACACCAATGTCATCTTATTTTAGTAAGGCTTAAAAATATGCGGACTGACATTGCAACCTTTCACGATGGATAGTCTAATTTCATCTAGGTCGTGAAATTCTTCTTTTTCTTTGTTTAGGACTGACCGTGTTACCTTAAAGTGGACAACGCCCACAACCGGCCTACTAAAACAAAGACTTAGACTTTATTAAGTTTTCTTATACATTTAAACATGCAATTAACATCCATTAAATGTAAAATATAAAAATATTATGACAAAAATAATCTGTTTTATTCCTTGGAAAATAAAATAAGAGTTTTACAGTATTCAATCACTCGAAACGTGATTTCTAGTATACAAACTCTAACAGTATCGGTATAATATTTTGTCATATCACAATTTTGAGTATGTTATACGGTATGACGTTCTCGATATGGTATATCGTACCAACTCATCCTTGATCAAAACAATCACAATTTTAGTTTTAACCGTATTTTGAAGTATCTAATTAAACCACATGGTGTACACATTATAATTTATGAACAATTACTAAGCAACTCCTAAGATCTTAAGTCATCATGCTTACTCTCAAACCTGTCGAATTTTTTGAATTAATATATCAATTAATCTTAATAATAATAATAATAATAATAATAATAATAATAAATACTCATCTTTCGAATTGTACATAAATGCATAAGCCATCCAAACAATAGTCAGTTATACGAAAGCATTAAATACAAACATCAATTGTAATATAACAAGGTTTTTCAAACAAGTTTTGTAAACTTAGAAATTAAACCGTAAATTTTATAGTTAATTATTTTTGCCTTGTAAGCAGAAAGAGTAATTTAGGCCTTCATCAACAACAAATAATTTAGGCCTTCATCTAAACGGTTGCGGCTAAAGTGAAACAACCCGCGTGCGTGATCAAATTTATCTAACTGAGAAAAATATTTAAAAAAATGAAAGATCAGTTTATATTTGATTTTGACATTTTGTTTTTTGTGAATGTAATAAATGAGTGGACCCTTCGACCCATGCTGAGTCAAAAGGGTAATGTTATGAGTCTTAATTATGTCCATTATACTTATATCTCAAAAGATGTTTTTGTCATTGTTCTCTATTTTAGTTTTCAATTTTCTTAATCCTTCTGGTTTATGCTGGAGATAGTTTTCTCTTTATTAGTCACAAGTAAAATTCATAGCAAAGTCCTCTAAAATCTTGATACCTCTCAATAACTAGACATGCAAGATCATATAGTCACGTTTGACAAATAATAGAATTTAATTTAATTTTTGATATTGATTTTAGTGACATTTCATTTGCTCTATCCTCTATACTCTATAGTAGTAATATACAAGAACTTGACATACTCAGATATTAATTTCGTAACATGTAGTCATTATTGAAATCTGGTGAGGGATTGTATAGTTCCAGAGATTAAACATAAAAAAGATTAATTAAAATGTACTTACAAAAAATTATATGGAGATCACGAGAGGTTTATAAATTACTAATAATGCAAATATGTAATACCTAGGGATGCACCCTATAAACTATAAAACCTTAATATAAGGATTCACCTTTTGATGCTGTTGGATTATTATAATAGATTTCTCTAAAATAACTATTTTTTCTATGTTAGCAGGCTGTCCCATTTTACATATACGTTAGTTATACTTGCACCCTATTTCGTGACCAATGAAAGTATGACATTGCATATTACAAATAATTAATTTAATGATGCTGATTAATACACCAAATACGGCGGTTTATGGTATTTTAGACATCACGTTTAATATTATTATATATTGGATATGGATAATATATGTGATTTTTTGTTACATCATGCAATATAATTATATATCATTCTGAATATTTTGTACAATAAACAATCACTACAAATATCATATTAATACGATAGGCGCCTAATATTCTTTGAAACAAAAATACACCACAAACACGATGCCAAATGTCATTAGAAAGCTGGATTTGGAACATATACCACATAGAAGTCTAATCAAATACAACCTTAGTTACCAAAACCTCCCATGTTAGTGATAGTAAACTTTAATTTTATTTCCCTTCTTTATTGTTAGGTTTTGAAAGGGAAAACCACCAAAATTAGCTAGGTGTAGGGAATCTTAATTATACAAAATTGGTTGAATGAGGTGTTGGAATCCACTCCATAATTTGCAAATGTGTTTGTAGATGTGAAGAAAAGGCATGGTAATGTGACACTAACATGCCACCAATTTATTTGACAACCTTAAGATGTGGAAAGATGTATGCCACTTTATTCGGTAATCATGATTACTAGTCCAACACCAAGCTTCGTCGATTTTTGGTAGGAAACTAGGTAGAAGGAAAGAGAGAGCTTGAATATCGGTAAACGACTAAATTCCTACTACTTTTACTTATCATGTACATATGAAATAATAACCTAGAGTCATGTCGTCGTGTTACAATGTATATAAGGATGTCGTAGTGATTGTATACACAAATTTCCATATTTTTTTTGAATTTATCTCAACTATGATGTCTTTTTTTTATATTTGCAATAAAAAAAATTCACTCACATTATAAACTATACTCAATAAATTCACAAAAATTCCAAGTTACTATCTCTTTCCTTTTAAAATATGAATGATTTCCATTTTTACCAGGCCATTAAGTTATGTACACCTAAATACTACTAATAATGTGGATTTCATAATCCGCTAACACTACTTTTACTATTTTTTCTTCTTTTAACTTTATCAATTGCGCGTTAAAATCTATGTTATTTTAAAAGTTCCTAATTTTAAAGGACGAACGTAGTGTTAGATAAAGTGAACAGGACGGGTGCGGTGTTAGATATGTGAATGGACGGAGGAGTATCATATGAGAACCAAATTTCTACAGGTATAAGTGTAAAAATGTGAATGCATCCATTTCAAATACAAAGAAATTGGAAATATTATAGATTTTAATGAAGAATTCATCAAGTGGAAGTGATAAGATTAAAAGATAATTAGAGCATTATTGTTAAGGAATATGGCTTATTATATTAAAAAAATATATCAAAAATGGAAGTTGATTAATTTTAAGTGATATACCAAAATAAAAAATTGACTAAACTTTTAGGATGGATTGAGACAAAATGATAGTATAATCCCTTAGAGCACATGCACTCAAGATATCTATACATGCTCATTTTAAATGTCATATTGAACACAAGCTATATTTAATTTTAAGTGATATACCAAAATAAAAAATTGACTAAACTTTTAGGATGGATTGAGACAAAATGATAGTATAATCCCTTAGAGCACATGCACTCAAGATATCTATACATGCTCATTTTAAATGTCATATTGAACACAAGCTATATTTTTAATAAGATATTTCTATGTTCTATTAAAAATAAAACGTTTTTCATTTTAGATTGTCTCACTAAAAATGACACATTTTCTAAAAATAGAAAAAATATCATTTCTATTTTTCTATCTTTTACTTTATTCTCTTTTCACTTAACTCAGAAAATGACACTACATATAATCACGTGTGAAAAAACAAATGTTTCATACTTGCAACCTAGCACCTAATCAGAACCATCATCTCCTCCATTTTATAGACCTTGCGACTAACGGGGTGAAGGGTCTTTGCTTTGCCATTTAGCCTCCTTAGGAAGCGACGGCTCCATATCTGAAATGTCGTGCTTGCTAATGTTGATCGGGAAGTTGTCATTCGGGTCTATGGTGGAGCCATGCGATCCTAGTGTACCCAGATCTTAGTGTTCCATGACCAGCCACTACAGGTCTCCATAGTTCCCCACATTGGCGAAGTTGAGATCAAATCTCGCAACTTAGCGGAGGTTGTTGGGAGCTTTGGGGGACCGTTAGGGTACTTGAGATCCGTCGGGATATGTTGGGGCCACAAGGATTCATTTTTTGTGAGTGGAAAGGGATAAATGAGATGTGAAGTGGGTTATTTATATAGTAAAACTCATAAAGAATTTTTTTTTTTTTTTTGAAATCCTAAGACGGATTCCTCATGCAATAGTGTCGCACTTCCCCTCTTGCAATAGCGTCGAAATTTCGACACTAGTGGTCGACCGGATTTTGGGCGCTATTGCACATTGGTGATCGAACCCCTTAGTACCATGCTATATCTTCCATTTTATATATGCTCATTAATTACCTCTATCTCTATATGCATTAAATTTTGTTCTGATTCTTTAGACTATTCATTTTGTGGTGCAATTGTTTTCTAATGAGTAGCATGGACTAGACTGTGATATAATTATGGACCAAAATTATTATATTGGGTCACGCGGGTTCACATGATTTAGCATGTGGCATGTGATGGGAAAACGATTGGAGGGATGTATGTGGTTGAAGTTCATTGCCTGGATTCATTCTGAATCCTTCTGACAGTTTCTTTTTATTTTTATTAGTATTATTTTATTATTAAACATTTTGATTTCATTTATTGTGTTACTAGTCGTCGCCGTCTCGTCCAGAAATAAACGTTTGTAATTTCATGTTTTTATTTTTATATTATATCTTTCTTCCAAAAAATACTTTCTTCGTCCCATTAATTATCATAAATGGTTTAACCTGTCTCAAGTTATTAGAAATAGAAATTGGTTGTAAAAAGTACTAGTAAGTACTCTCTCATTTCCTATGTAGCAGAGTCATTTCTTTTCGGTACGATATTTAAAAAAAAATTGTTTTAAATGAGTTAAGTAAAAGGAGAATAAAGTAAAAAGTAAAAAAGTTGAGAGACGAAAAGAGAGTAAAGTAAGTGAGCGTAAAGTACATTTTGCCTAAAAGGAAATGACTCAGCTATAGTGTGACAATCTAAAGAGGAATACGACTTAGCTACAGAGGAACAGAGGAGTAATATATTGCGTGTCTTATTTTTACATACTCTCTGGTCTCATTAAAAATAAAATATTATTTTGTGTTTGATTGTCCCACAAAAAATTATGTATTCTTTCTCGTCTCATTAAAAATAATATATTATTTTGTGTTTGATTGTCCCACTAGAAATTATGTATTCTTTCTGTTCGTCAATGTGTGTCCTAGTTTTCCATTTTGGTCCTCATATTAATTGTCTCACATCATTTTTACAACTTTTGGTAGTGGATCTCATATCACACTATTCATCTTCACTTACATTTTATTATAAACTACTTCTTCCGTCCAGTTAAGATGACAAACTTATGTTTTTAGTTTGTCCTAAATAAGATGACGCATTTATATTTTTGATAACTTTCTCTCTCCAATTAATACACCTAACCACTTTTTTTCACTTCAAATAAAATATTCAACCTTTTTTCTCTTTTCATTCAATATTTACATCCACCTTTTATCTTTCTAAATAAACGCATTAACCAACGACTCGTAAAATCCTGTGCCGGCTAAAAAACGTGTGATCGGCCTGAACGAGGTGAGTAATATATAAAAGTAGGGCTCACATACACTAACTTTTACAACTCACTTTAAATTACATTTTTCTTAAAACTCATGTCGAGTTAAATGAAACACATATTGGGGAACGAAGGGAGTACTTCCTCAAATGGAACAACAACATTTTTACTTTATTATCTCTCCACTTGTTCACAAAACAACTTGATATATATCAAAAAGCAAATGTTCCAAAATTAGTTGGACGAATGGAGGATTGATTTTGGAGTACTACTGGAGCTAATTGTCTATCCATTTTAGGTTTTAGTTTACCATTGGAGATGATCTTAATCGTGAGGTGTTGCCCTATATCACAATTCAATATTAGATGTAACAGATATCTTTCTAGATTAATGTTATAATTAGAGATCTCTAATGTGTGTATTAGGGTTCTCACACATCCTTAGTATACAACACAAAAATCAAAGCCCTTGGATGGATGGTTGCGATAAGATACACTATTAGACTAAGATGCTACATTGTTAGACTAACTACATTATTTTACTAAAATGGTACTCCCTCTGTTTCTTCATAGTTGAGTCATTTTTCTATTTTGGGAAGTTTCTTCATAGTTGAGTCATTTCCATATATGGTAACTTTTCTCTCTTTCTTACTTTTTCTCTCTACTTTATTCACTTTATACTTTATTCTCTTACCTTTTCATCTCTCTTACTTTTTTTTATCTATTTATTTAACACACCCAACATTCATTTCTAAAACTCCGTGCCGAAAAGTTCCGCCTCAACTTTGAAGAAACGAAGGGAGTACATTATTAGCTAATTACATTATTAGACTGATAATCTACATTATTAGATGACACATGACATTAATCTAACCGTTAAATCACAAGATCCAATGGATTAACAAGTGTTTTGTTTTTGACCAATATTTACCTTATGAATATGAATACATCCCCTCCAATGTGTCTCTAAATTGTATTAATGGATGGTTTTTAACAGTGTCTCGAAGTTGTATTTATGGATATTTTTTAATAGTGTCTCTAAGTTGTATAATCTCTCCATTCTTGAAAGTTTGTCACACTTCTTTTCTGCACTCGTTTCTGAATGAAGAGAGTAATAAATAATTAAAGCATGGAGGGAGGGTAAGGTAAAAGAAATTATAATGCAGAGAAAAGTTTTAACTAAATTATTTTCTCTCTTACTTTACCTTCTCTCCACTCTAATAATTTATTATTATTTTTATAAAACGAGTTCAGAAAAGAAGTGTGACAAACTTTTAGGGATGAAGGAAGTATTTAAAAGGGATAACTGCTCCAAAAAGCATGAACATTGCAAAAAGTTTGGTATTTCCCATCAACTTCAAATGTTGCACCAAAAATCACGAACTTTGCCAACGTGCTCCGATTTCCCAAGTCGGGTTTTCCGGCTAAGTAGTGTGTTGACGTGTGTATATGTCTGACGTGGATGTTGTTGTGTGCAATGACATGGAATAAAAATTAGAATAATTAAATAAAATTATTAATTTTTTTTAATTCTCCTAAAATACACCCCTTTCCCACCCACCCCCAAATTGGAAGATGTAAAAAACTACCAGACAAACCCTAACATCAAAAATCAAACTTCAACCCTTTGAATCCTATCTTCTGCTCAGCGGCGGCGACCTCGACCGTGACCGAGACGGCGACCGCAACCTCCGAAAGTTATGCATTTCGTTTTAAATTCGTTGCTCAATTGTAGTCAGTTTTCTCGATTTGGATTGTATGAATCTGGAAGTTGATTCGCGACGGCGAAGGATGAGAACAAGGTCCAATTGTCTGGATTATTGTTGAGAAACTTCTCCACCTCAGATGAGAGTGAAATCGCAACGAAGGAAGAGGAAATCGCAGTCAAGGAAGAGAGTGAAATCGCGTAATACCTAATTTTTATTTTTATTTAATTCAAGAAACATAAATAAAACGACGTTGTTTTACGTGCAATTTACGATTTGCCAGGTCAAGCCAGAGTTGTGCCACGTTAGATAAGTTTTTATCAGAAAACTATCGAGTCGGATCGGATGAGATATTTGTACAACCCGACAAAGTTCGTGATTTTTGGTGCAACATTTGAAGTTGATGGAAAAACCAAACTTTTTACAAAGTTCATGTTTTTTGGAACAGTTATCCATATTTAAAATAGTTTTTAATCGTGCCTCTAATTAAGTTCTGTATTTAGAAGCTGTTTTTAGTAGTGCCTTAAATGATGTATTTTAATAATTCCCCTTATTGTTTATAAGAATGATTTCTAAAGCCTTCCAACATTTATTTAGCTATACTTTTTTAGTCCTTATTTTTAGGTATGGCACCAAAATTTGGAACGCTTTGCGAGTAGTCGGTGAATATCATGGAAAATAATTGCTTCTATATAATTATCACCAATTGAATAAAAGTACGTGCGGTGTATAAATACATAAAAACAAATCGTCACTTTATAAAAGTTGAAACAGTAGATTACAACTGCATATCTCCAATTTATTTAAATTGGAAAATAATTACTTCTATATACAAAAATTGTACAGAATCTAATACTCCTATATTGCAACAAAATCACAAGATTCCTCTAGAAAAAGTGAAATATACGGATCTTTGTATATTTATTCAAGAAAAATGTATTGAATTTTAACATGACCCTAGGTGCATGCACATATAATCCCTCCGTCCCGCTTAAGATAACACATTTTCCTTTTTAGTTTGTCCCAACTAAGATGACACATTTCCTTTTTTAGAAACTTTATCTCTCCAATTAATACATTCAACCACTTTTTCTCACTCCTATTAAAATATCCATCTTTCTTTATCTCTCTACTTTAATACTTACACCCACATTTTCTCTCTCAAATTAAACACTTTAACCAATAACTCCTAAAACTCCGTGCCGACTAAGGAATGTGTCATCTTAGCCGGGACGGAGGGAGTATATAATAGTAGTACTAGACTACTAGCATAAAGAGAGATCTAGAGTTGCAATGCAGTATATTTAGAAAAATTGAAGAAACAAAAATCGGTTCTTTTTTAGGGTGCGAAGCACAAAATATAAAATAACCTAAAAATTATTTTACTACCATAATAATGGAAGAATAAAATAAAATAAAAATAAAGTAGAGAAAAATATATTTCTACTTTTAGAAATTGATTATTTTTGTTGAAATACTCTAAAGAGGAAAATGCTTCATTTTCATTGTAATAAATGGAGTACTTTCATATTAAATAAAATATTAAAATAATTAAATCCAAAAATAAAAGACCCAAATATATAATGAATTATAAAATCGGTACTAGTATATCAGTACTTACACATGTATAACACTACAATATCACTTTTTTTTTTATTATTACATATACTTAGGTAACGATAAAAATAAAAATATAATAAAAATATATCTTTGAATATCATAATTAATGGTTCTTAATAGAGCTCTTTTAAAGTAATAACCACTAACAAAAGCGTCACGCCTTTAGCATAGCAATGATTAGTCCTAATTTAAAGAGTTATAGAGCCTTTTTATAATGATAGTCTTTAAAATGATCTCATTATTGATCTACTCCACCACTTTAATCAGGAAATATATCCTAATCCTACTGGTTTTGTGTATAAAGCAACTATCATGCTATTAGTTTTGGAGTTGGGAGACATCCAAACTTGCATACTACCGAATAAAAAATTAGAAAAAGGAAAAGGGATTAGAAGCACTTTGCAAATAATTATTGTCAGAGCAATCATACATTTGTAACCTTAACCCATACACCTCCATGGTTGCAATTATTATAATCGTTGTTACAATAAAACTAATCGCAATTTTCTAATGATTCGTTTTATAATAAAACTAGTTTATAATTTATAAAAAGTCAATTTCAATTTAAAATTAATAGGCGTATAAATTATTACTGGTGTTGTATAAAATGATAGTTAACCTCGTATTACAAATGGGATTATTTCAAAATCTATACTGCTATTTTATGGATGATAAAAAAAAATTTAAATACCGTTTGGACTCAAACACGAAACCATTTTGCATCCAACCTATTTAAATCTATAATTATTTTTATATCATGAGTGACTTATTCACAAGGATACGATACGGGGATTCATGTAATTTCAGTTTGGGTCAAAATGAAGGCCCGTTAGCCTATATTAGGCCCATAAATTGAGCCAGCCCTTATTTAGTTTAATAAATTGGGTTAATATTCATTCAAATTATGAAGTTTGGTCAATTTTAAATATGCCTTGTGAATTTTGAAATTAAAATATTAAATCCTAATGTTTCAATTTTTCTTAATTGTCTCATCCATGCACAAAAATCATTTTTTTACGATATTCAAAGGACGTGTGTATTTTTTCTTTTATATTCTTTTATTTTCTCATTTATGTTCTTATGTTATTAAAATATTTTCATTTTTAACATCACAAAAGGATGTCGATTTGTGCATCGATGAGACAATTAATAAATATTCAAATTTCATGATTTAATATTCCAGTTTCATAGTTTATAGGACCGACCAAATTTTGACCGAACTTCGTGATATAAATGATTATACAAGGAGACATTTCGGTTCAATCTCAAAACCCAAAAAAATGCAAATAAAAAAACATACATAAATCTGCAAATGCTAGTTGATGATTATCTTTCAAAATACATACTACGAGCTTTTACAAAATTCATAGTCCATAAATGGACAAGAGAATAAAATTTCACGACAAAAACAATAGTCACAAAATCGGTTTAGATAACAAATATTCCATCCTCTATTCTAGAAACATAAAAACATGCTTCTCAAACGTACATTTATCATGTCATAATTAAACAAAATAGCACAATAATAATGTACATGTGACGCATATAGATCAATCCAAACGTTATAAACCAATTACACAACTTTGCCATGAAATTTTGGCATTCTTTGCCAATGAATGCCGAACCTTAAAATCGCAAAAAATCTGCAATATCAACTCCTCATTTCTCAACAAACTCCTCATCTCCACCGTCAAATCCATCGCCAGCTCCATGTATTTCTCCGATTCACTCCCCAATCTCTCCTTCACCGCGTTCGGCAGCGCCGCCGTCCCATTCCCGGCCAAACACACCGTGAAATTCGCGTTCCCCTCGTCGTTCTCGTTGATCGTGGCGGGCGCCCTCCCCCGCGCGATCCACTTTTCCTTAAACTCCAGCGAGGCCGCGCCCCCGCCGATGTAATGCATCGTCAGCCAGGGGTTCCTGTTTCCCGCCCGAATCCCCACACGAAATTCGGGCGGGGGACGCGTGGAATTGGAACCGGAATCGGAATTGGAATTAAATATTAAATTATTGGTCAAGTTGTAGGCGCGGATGTAGGTGACGTAGAAGGAGGGGGTGAGGGGGCGGTAGAGGGTGGAGCGGGCGGTGAAGGCGGCGAGGGTGAGGACGGAGACGATGAGGAAGAGGGGGAGGGCGAGGGAGCAGCGGAAGCGGCGGCGCCGGGGCTGGGATAGCTTGAGGGCGGTCTTGCGGGTGTGCTCCTCGACAATGCGGGCGTGGTCCGCGGGAGGGACGCGGCACACGTTGTCGAGGGGGAATTGGACCACGTAGGTCTCGTGGCCGGGCGGGAGGGGGAGGGGAGGGGGGCGGATTGGGGCTTCGGCATTGGTGTCGGACGGTGGGTGCCGCTCCTCCATCAGGGGAGAAGAGCGGCGGATGATGGAGAGAGTTTTGGGTGCTAGATTGGTATGTGTATCGGAAGTTACTAATATGGGGAGTTCTTTCTTTGCATGGAAATGGTGGTTATCATTTGCTTTGGGTGGTAATGCATTTTAAATATATATGTGTTTTTTGAGGGATGTTATGTGACCATGCCCTTTTTGGACTCTATTATACAACAATTTAATCCTTATCACTTAATTCATTAAATGAACTATTAAAATTATGTTATGTGACATCTAGTTTTCGATTCATTAAAAAATGTCACAGTGTTATTTATAAAAAATTTAGTAAAATGATGGGTAGGGTTGTTGTGGGATGTATGGACCTATTATTAATTGGGCTCAGTATTAATTATATTGGGCTCGGTCATATTTGAATTAATGAAGGCCTAATTGACTGTGTTTGCCCATATACGTGTTCAACCTGCGACTTACCAGGTGTGTTCCGATGGCCACCGCATGGCACTCCACTAGCATCACGATTGATGGCTGCTCGATTTAGAGTGTGTTTGTTTTGAGTGTGGTTAAACCAACCACTTCTATGTCTCATTCTTTCATTCTCTTTCTCTTTCTCTCTCTGTCTTCGGATTTGGGTTTCCTTTCTCCTCCTCTCTCTGATTCGTTCTGACCTTCCACTTGGATAGTTCTCTTCTCTTTTCCTATGAGATTTGAACGGGTATCTCTAGCGGAGGCAACTTTTTTGTTGACTCATGAAGTCTGGCGCTTGGTTGAATGTTTTTGTTTTACCTGCTAAGTTGGAGGAGGAATCTTCAGTCGATCCAGTGTATTCCGAGAGATTCACATATTCTTGAGTGTCCTGGTTGGTTGTGGTTATGAGAATGCATTGTTAGTTCTCGTGTTTGTGAGTTGTCCTGTACGATGTGCTATCGATTGAACCCTAAGGTTTGTGGTCTGACTATCTCATGGTGCTTACCTTGTGACTATTAGTGAAGATTGAGGCGGTCTTTTGCCCAATGCAGTTGTTGTTGCGACCTAAGCCATATTTTAATCTTTATATTTTCTTTAGTCTTTACTGCTTGATACACTATTTTTTAGCACTAAATAAACCTGCAAGTATACAGAGTATATATAGTATAACTAAAGGTCAGTACCGGATATCGAACACGAGGAAAATAAACACAGACTGTCTATCTTCTACTAAGACTCAATTACTATCTGGAGAAACGAAAGGTTTTGAAAACTCTTTGGAAACTGAAAGCAATGGAAAGCAAATAACAACTGATTGCAAATAAAACACGGAGATAAAATATAGAGGTAAGGAAATTCCAGGGATGTGCGTTCACGGTTATGGTTCTACAAATTCCAAACTACAATACTCTAGCACAGTTATTACTTTGATAGAACGAGTCACCTAGCTTACGCTCATGCGATGCAAACGTTGATTACAGGATTAGGGTTGTCAATCCTAACACGTAACTCCATAAAGCTCCTAAGACCCTTGAAAAGTCCTCACTCTCAATTAACAGTGCCGTTTAAAGAGAAGCTAACTGTAGCGTCTACTAAGTGGATCTAACTCGCTAGAACTCTCTCATAGTTATGAAGCAAGTTATATTAAATCATGCAAGATAGTGTCACTCAATCATGCAACATCAGAATTACTTAGGGAAGAAACAAAGTAAAAACAAAACGGATATTAATTAGAAAACTGGAATTGTATAGCCAAAGTCATGACTAACACATCCCTAGAATCCTATGAGTTTAGTTACAAATAATGAAATAAACTAAACACATAGATTGAAGGGAAGACAATTTGAACATAAAACTAAAGCAAATAAAACCCGTAGGTTGAATCCTTGTCGTTCTTGATGTTCTTGAAATCCTTCTTCAACTCCTTGCACAATGACGTACTCTAGCTTTTAATCTTTGGGAATTTATGTTGCAAAAAGAAGCTATCTTTTGATGAAGCTTGAGGTCCTATTTATATGGGAAAGTCAATCCTCATAGTAGATTGACTTTCCTTGTCGTGCTCTAGGTTTGTCCTTTTTGGGAGAAGGACTTTCCTTGTTGACAATGTAGATTGTAGAGGTTGAAGGGTCCTCCACTTCAAACTAATCATGAGCCTTTGTCAATTCCGTGACCATGATTGCCCTGCACTGTCGTTTCATCTACGTGTTTTATGTTCAAATTGTCTTCCCTTCAATCTATGTGTTTAGCTTATTTCATTATGTGTAACTAAACCTATAGGATTCTAGGGATGTGTTAGTAACGACTTTGGTTATACAATTCCAATTTTCTATTTAATATCCGTTTTGTTTTTACTTTGTTTCTTCCCTAAGTAATTCTGATGCTGCATGATTGAGTGAAACAATCTTGTAGGATTTAATACAACTTGCTTCATAACTCGTGAGAGAGTTCTAGCGAGTTAGGTTCACTTAGTAGACGCTACAGTTAGCTTCCCTTAAAACGGCACTGTTAATTGAGAGTGAGGACTTTTCAAGGGTCTTAGGAGCTTTTTGGAGTTACGTATTAGGATTGACAACCCTAATCTTGTAATCAACGTTTGCATCGCATGAGCGTAAGCTAGGTGACTCGTTCTATCAAAATAATAACTGTGCTAGAGTATTGTAGTTTGGAATTTGTATAACCTTACTATGAACGCACATCCCTGGAATTCCCTTATCTCTATATTTTATCTCCGTGTTTTATTTGCAATCAGTTGTTATTTGCTTTCCATTGCTTTCAGTTTCCAAAGAGTTTTCAAAACCTTTCGTTTCTCCAGATAGTAATTGAGTCTTAGTAGAAGATAGACAGTCTGTGTTTATTTTCCTCGTGTTCGATATCCGGTACTGACCTTTAGCTATACTATATATACTCTGTATACTTGCAGGTTTATTTAGTTCTAAAAAATAGTGCATCAAGTTTTTGGCGCCGTTGCCGGGGAAGACAATTCACTTTGGAGTGATATCTTCAAACGGACAATTTTACTACTTTGGATTTTAAATGCTTTCAGTTTTTATTTTTATTTTTTATTTTTATTTTTATTTTCTTTTGTTTTAATGGATTTCCTGCAGGCATGGAGAATCCATATGGTTACTATGATGAGCAACAAGGGGGATATTACGAGGAGTGCTATAACCCCGACCATGGGGGATCATACTACGACCCAAACGCTCTGATTACTCCTACGATGCACAAGATTACTGTTCTTATAATTATTCTGAAATATGTGCAGGTATGGAGGATGAATCCCGCTCCAATTGGAAGGATCTGTTAGAAATCTGCATTGCTGAAGTTCTCGAACATAGAAAGGTGACGAACCAGAGGCTGGAAAATTTGGAAAGGAATACAAGCACCTTGGAAAGAGGGTTGGCAAACCTCGTCACTCAAGTCGGGATACTGGAATTTAACCTTGGTATTCTAGCCACAACCATAGGAAGCAAGCACACTCCAGGTATGCTTCCTAGCCTGCCAGAGGTAAACCCGAAAGGAAAGTGTCAAACTGTGCAGTTGCGTAGCGGAACTACATATCAATCTCCGGAGGCAGGAGACCTAGGCAGGGGAAGAAGGGAGGCAGAGAAGTCGCCCAGCAACAAGTCTGTCGAAGACGTGCGGCAGCCCACCGCGCCACAACACGACGACCCGCCGGCTACCCCCCAGCAAGTCGAGACAGGCTCTGGAACGGACACTGATGAAGTCCCGGCAGCCGCCACACTCCATTGCGGCGGTCCGCCGGCTGAAAGGCAGTGTCACCATCCCATATCCCAAGTGATTGAAAAGCAAGAAGCTTGACGCCCAGTTTGCCAATATCTTGGAAGCAATGAGTAAGGTCCACATCAACATCCCACTAGTGGAAGCCCTGCAACAAATGCCCAATTATGCTAAGTTTTTGAAAGATTTGGTGGCCAAGAAAAGAAAGTAGGGAAAGTACGAGACATTGGGCTTAACAGAGAACTGCAGTGCTATCATCCAAAAGGGATTACCCACTAAACACAAGGATCCAGGGAGTTTTACTTTATCTTGTGTTTTAGGGAATGATGTGAAGGGTAAGGCATTATGTGATCTATGATCTAGTATTAATTTGATGCATTTATCTATTTACAGGAAACTTGATGCTGATAACATCCGCCCCACCTCAATTACGTTGCAAATGGCAGATCGGAGCACAACTACACCAATGGGAATAGTGGAAGATGTCTTGGTTAGAGTTGGAGAATTTATTTTCCCAGCTAATTTTGTTGTGTTAGACATGCAGGAAGACAAGAAGGTGTCTTTGATTCTTGGAAGACCATTTCTAGCTACTGGAGGAGCCATGATAGATGTACAGAAAGGAGAGCTTATATTGAAATTAAACGATGAAAGCATTACATTCAACATCTACGACGCCCTGAAATTCCATGGAAAGGAGGGGGCAGAAGGCTACCAAGGATGTAGTGTCATCCAAGTCGTCACCGATTGTGTGGGAGAAGTAGAAGTCACTTATCATCAAATCCAGGATCCCCTCGAATCTTGTCTTATAAATTCTTCCACACCTAGTGCTGACCTATCTTCTTGTGATGCTAATGTGTGTGCTATAATTGCAGAATTGGAAGTGCTACCGGAAAGAATCCCTCAAAAGGGGAACACATTCTTGCCATTACGCACTCCCGAAGAGGAGGCAGAGAGAAAGAAAGCAGTAGGGAAACTACGTGGACCGCCAAAGGTAGAGCTGAAGCCACTCCCCGAACATCTCAGGTACGCATTCTTAGGGCCAGATAACACCTTTCTAGTTGTTGTGTCCGCTGCTTTGAGTGTAAAAGAATGTGAAAAGCTTTTGTGTGTGTTGAACAAGTATAGGTCTGCCATAGGATGGTCTATTAGTGATTTAAAAGGGATTAGCCCAATCACATGCATGCATAGAATTTTACTTGAGGAAGGGCATAAACCTCGTGTGCAAAATCAACGTAGACTTAATCCTATCATGCAAGATGTAGTGAGGAAAGAGGTGATAAAGTTACTAGATGCAGGGATTATCTATGCAATATCTGATAGTGAATGGGTAAGTCCTACACAAGTAGTAGCTAAGAAAGGGGGGATG